>NC_050577.1:82719117-82968246 GCF_011100635.1 Trichosurus vulpecula
AAATAGAGTGCTGGGCCTGGAGTCAGGAAGGCTCATCTTCCTGAGTCCAAATCTGACCTCAGACACTTACTGGCTGTGTGACCCTGGTCAAGTCACTTAACCTTGCTTGCCTTGGTTTCCTCAAACCTCCTTTCCTGTAAAATGAGCTGGAGAAGGAAATAACAAACCACTCTAGTATCTTTGCCAAGAAAACCCCAAATTGGGTCATGAAGAGTCAGACATGACTGAAAAACAGCAATACCCAGATCCATCTGATTTCATCTAATCAAAGTCAGATATTGAGTCAGACTCCTGTCTATAGAAGCTCCCACCCTTGACCATTGCTTATGTAAAATGAAACCATATAAAAATAATTACTCATCTCAAGTAATGCAGACGGGGTAAAAATCTTAGAATGGTGAGCACTGCCCCCCCTGCCCCCTACCCCCTGCCCATTCTTGATCTTTGCCATAATTGTTTATTGTGCAAATCGCATCCTAGAACTCAAAGAAAATCTTGAGCTACCATGAGGAATCTGAGCTGGTTGGCTTGGAAGTGAACCCTAGGAAAAACAAAGTAGGTGTACATTGACTGTTGACAATAAGGTAGAGTACATATAGATGGTTTGGAGATTAAGGAGGCATATGAGTATGTTTACCTTACACACTTCTTTAGCAAGAAAACAGTATGTATGAAGAATGAACCAGCCTGGGTCAGTCTTCATTACATCCATGGTAGTTACTAATGACGTGACCACTGGGGCATAAATGTTCAAATATAGACATACCAATGTAAAGAGCAAAAGCCCACTGTTACCTAGTGGAAAATGTGGCATGTTAAGTTTTTCTCATGATTGTCTGACAAATGAAGAATTCTTTAGGTAAGGAAGAGTCAATAGATTTGAGGATGTTTATTGCATGAAGAATTGCTGGTGGCTCATGTCCCCCAAGCTACATGGTTAGCTGATGAACTGTGCTGCTCACAACCTGGGTCCTCCAGATCCACAAATGCCCAAAATACCCCAAAATGCCAGTGCCAACATGGCAGCTCCAGAATGAGCCAGTGTTTCAGCTGTTTAAACAAAAAGGGAACCTCAATAAGAAAATGGCTAGTCAGGTATTTGGTGGAGCTGCACAGAACAGTAGATGTGAATGAATGCTAATGACCTAATGTCTTAACTTCCCAGAGATATTAATGGAATGTAGAATCTACTGTAGAAGGACCTTTGTTTCAGGTCTCCCTGTGGGGATTCCTTCTATTAACACAAATCCCAACCTGTCCATGACTTAGTGAGATCTGAAGAATGGCATGAAATACCCAGAAGTTAAATCACTTTCCCTAAGTCACACAGTTAGTAATTATCAGAGGGAGAATTTGAACTTAGATTTCCTAGACTCCAAGCTGAGCAGTCTATCCACTATGCCAAGCTGCTTCCCTAAGTATTAACATTTTCAGAAAGGACACCTGGAAACTGTAATGCCTTAACCCAAAGGACTGATGCCCTCATGTGGGAATGTCCCCACAGGTGCCACAAACAAGCCATATCTTAGTCTTTGAGACCTGCCTTAAGAATAAGGAAGCTATACTTCCCCTGAGCTTCACTTTAATTTTTGTCTTTGTTCTATAGAGAATTAAGCTAAACTCCCTCAATTATACATGGAGGTCATTTTTTCCTCTTAATTCCTGTTCAGTGACTGTTATTAATGGATAACTAGCAGGCATTTATTTGCCATTTCAGGTATCTACAACTTTTTCGAGAATATATAGGATACAAAGCTTGAGGGGGTTTTAGAGATCATCTAATCAAACCCCTTTGTTTTATATACGAAGAAACTAGGGTCCACACTGGGGAAAGACCCAATGCCTTAGGTCACTCAAGTAGTAAGTAGTATAGCCAGTGTTCTAATATAGATTTTCTGACTCCAAATCTCACATCTTCCTGAATGTATACCCTAGTCCCTGGGGGAGTCTCACCAACACAAATCTCAACCTGTCTATAACTTGGTGAGATCTGAAGAATGGCTTGAAATACACAGAAGTTTCAGTTACACTTGAGCTTCACATGCCATCCATCCACTCAGGGCATTACATCATCTTCCTGCTGCCACTGACCTGCTCCTTCACATCTTGACCAGCATCCTGTACACTCAACCCAAGACTTGGACTTCCATGCCTGGTTTCATTATTCACACTAATTAGGACCTAGGTATAATAGAGGTGGAAGGTGAGTAGGTTGAAGTATATAAACAGAATTTCAAAGTTCTGAATCTCAAAGATCTAAGATGTGACCATGGTAAAGCAGGATGGGGGAGGGTGGTTGTTGTTCACCCTTCATACTGAAGGAGGACCAGTGACATCATGATGTTGGGGTCAGAATACAGTGTGCCCGACTGTGTCTAATCAGTCCAATATGAGCTTGGAAGGCTCTACCACAGGTTGGGCACAAATAGTCCATTTCTACATTTAGGATAAAGATGTCTCTGGATTTGTACATCTCACATTTCTGTTGTGCTGATATAATTCTGCTTTGCTCATAGAACATAGCACCTTCTTTGACGTGGGTATGTCATACTGGGCAGTCCCATGCCAGTATATCCCGTGTCCCACAATCAGTACTAAAGTTTTTCAGAGAGACCTGGAGAGTGTCCTTGTACGGCTTCTTCTGTCCTCTGTCTGCATGCTTGCTTTGTGCTAGTTTTTTGTAAAAGAGTCTTTTAGGTAAACTTACATTTGGCATTTGAACAGTGTGGCCTGTTGAAGTTGCACTGAGTTTGAATGCTTGATGATTCAGCTGAAGAGAGGACCTCAGTGTCAGGTATCTTGCCAGGTAATCTTCAGAATCTTCCCAAGGATTGTCTTTAAGAAGGTGGAAGAATTGCACGGTGAGATGATTAGAGGAGTCATCAGCATGAACACCAAAGTCCCTGAGTATTTTGACAAGGGATTGTACTGGAGAGTAAGACTGTAGCTGGCACATCAGTTACCAAGAAAGTTGAAAGTGATCTCCTAGGTTGTCGATAGCAGCAATAATGCTGGGGAAATAGGCTTAGGAACGGAAAATGTGTGCTTCAGAAGAGTCACATGTGATAGAGACAGCCAAGAGAGTGAAGGTAGGATGCTACCAGCAACAATCTTTTCTCTTCCCAACCCTCTTCTGTATTATGCAATGCAGCATCTAGGTGGATGAGGAACGGGGGGAAAGGAATGGTCCAGAAACAAGAGTGAGGAGCAAGATGAATACCAAATCCCTCTTTGATGCCTGTGATATGGAGAAATCAGGAGGAAGAGTAGCTTGTGCTGGAAAGGGTTGCCAGTGATGAGAGAAAGCAAGATGTAGTTGATAGTGTGTTGTCTGTGGAGTCCAGAAGACTTGAGTACTAATCTCACCTCTATAATTCCTGCCTGTGTGACCTTGGGCAAATCATTTCACTTATCTGAGACTCAGTTCCTCATCTTTAAATTGTCAGAGTTGGACTCAGTGGCCTCTAAGGTTCTGACTCTTAAATTCTGTTTGATCCATGGCTGTAGTGACCTCAGATGATAGCCAGGTTTGGAGAAAAACATGTAGATAGAAGGAATGTTGTTTGAAAGGCTTAAGGATGTTTAGAAGATTATTGAGAATAGGGCAGGAGTTCCAAAGGGGTTAGAATAAGCTAGGAAATGTATGAACTGGATGGGAGATGGATAGAGGAGGAGCAGGACCGATTAGAATAGGGATGAATCCACAGATGGGCAGAGAGCCAAGGTTAGGTGTGTTGGTTCAATCCGGGGGAGCCTTCCCATTCTCCCTTACCTTGCCCACACTTGGTGTATACCTATGCACATATATATATATATATATATATATATATATATATATGCTAATCTAACACTTCTAAATTCATATTCAGCAGAATTGTGAATGTTATTTCATTGTATTGTTGATCAAAATTATGTAGTCATCACTTGGAAAACAAAGAACTAAGTGAAAACAAAACAGAAGTTGGAAAAAAAACAAAACCATGTGTGTATTTGTGGTAGGGAATATGAATCATCTTGCCAGCCCTGGATTTTGATTCCAGTGCTGTATCATGAGGGGTGCCAAATTTATCGTTCTGGACATTGAAACCCATAACTTAAGACACTCAAAATTTTTTTGAAAGTGTTAAATGAATCTGAACCTTAGCTGCTGGCTTTTAGTGAAACATGGCACAGTAATCTTCTTGAGATTTGTGTTGAAAATATCTTCTTGGAACTGGGCTTGAGACAGACTTTTAGGTGTCTATATGACTGTATAACAGACTAGATTTGATGGAATGGTACTGGCTTAGGACATAGCTTTGGCTAACATCTGTCTTGGACGGTTTTCCAGTCCTGCCCCAAATGTTCTACTACATGGCTCCACGTGGAGTGGGGAAAGAAAAGATTGTTGCTAGCTCTTCCCCCAGTCCTAGCTGTGAAGTGTTAGAGGCAGTGTAGCATAGTGGATTATATCCTGGCTTGCATTATATAAGACCTGAGTTCAAATTCTGATGCTGACAGGAACAGTTTAATGTTGGGGAAGTCATTTAACTTTTGCGTTTTGAGGTCACTCTCTAGGACTTACCTATTAAATCACAGATGTTGTGAAATTCCCCCCTGAAGTTCCTCATACTGATGAAAACACAACTCATGAAAAGCGATGTTAAGTAGCATCAGCTCAGTGATTACCCCCAACCTTGAGCCTATCAATTTACTCTAACATTCTGTTAAACCATGTGAATTCGCCTCATTACTTGAGTAATGGAGTCACTAGTGTCACAATTATTTGTACTTAATGATTTGGTGATTTGGCCCATATGGGCCCTCTCTGCACTGATGTAGCTTGCAACACCTGTGCAGTTGAGTGGATGGTCTTCAAGGAACAGTGTAGTCAAAAAAATTCATGACCCTTTAAGGGCTGATCTGGTAATGACCATCTCTTAACAAATCTTGTCTGGTCCTTTGGCTGCAGACATCACTGCACACTTGCTAAAAGATTTTCTAGCTTTATATGGGAACCCACTAAATCTGGCATTCTGTGGCCATTGTCTTTGAGAGCCAAAGGTTAGTACCACTGCATAGAATCTCCAGAGTAAGATTTTAATGCATTTTATTAGTGTTTTTTGCCGTTGCATCACTTAAGAGAAAATTTTGCCATACCTTTTGTGTGATATCTAAATACCAATTGCTTTGTAGAATTTAGAATTGTGAGAATTTCACTAGTTCAAGACCAGTCATCTAAATATCCCTTCCCCTACCTCCCCAATCCCAAAATGATCACAAGCAAGAGGTTTGTTTTCAGAATCTTTAGCAAGTCTGATTTGATTTTGGGATTCTGTAGCATGAGTCAGAGGCAACAGCGAACAAAATAAGTGACTGAGTGTTTGTGGTTGCTCACATGCGTATGGGATGTGTTATATTGCTTTCGCTGCCAGTAACACATGACTGGGTCAGGGTGGAGGCAGTACATACAGCACACAGAACTGTGTGAAAAGGAGAAAGAAAGAAAGAGAGAAAGAAAGGAAGAAATTCAACCTAATTATGATATTTATGTTTAACCTTCTTATCAGTACCATTATATACATCAATTAGAAGACTGATACAGTAGGGAAAAGGGCAGCCCCTCTGAATCAGCTTGCATCAAATTGGGCCAGGTATAATTTGTCTGTATAAGATATCCAAACATAAAAAGACTATAAATTGTAGGGCAATCCTCTATAATCTATTAGAAGTGTTCTGCATTGAAATGGATATTTCTTTCTGTTGGTATGTTTTCTTGGAACAGAAAAAAGTAGAAGCTAAATAAAATATAGAGTTGATATTTTAACTGTCATGGAAGTTGACACAAATAAGACTCAAGTTTTCATTCTGTTACAGTTATGGATTTCCCATTCCCACAGACCTTGCCCTTTACTATGACCCATTTTGCTCCTGGCTAGAGGTACCACAATGTCACCCTGGGGAAAATGTTCTCAAGATTTCCAACTGAAAAAAAATTCACAAGAAAATCTTAATAACTTCCCAGCCCTTCAGTCATGGACCGGCTGGTTGACATTCTCTCTAGTGTAAATGCCTGAATATACCCAGTTCTCAGGAACTTCATGAAAAATTATTTGTCAAATGAAGGAAAACACTGTATGAGGGCCCTTTGTGTAACTTTTTACACAAAGTTAAAGAGTTTGGACAAGTACCAAAATGTTAAGCCTTTTTGAGTCTTTTTTGAACCTTGAACAAGGAACCTTTTCAGTATCCAAAAGGAATTTTCTTAGAAGAAAGCATGCAAACTTTCAGTGTTGTTTAGTCTTTCCTTTCCCTTTCTTTCTCTCTCCATTCCTGTTGTTCTGAGCTCTCTCTCTCTCTCCCTCTCTCCTTCTCTCCTTCTCTCTCTTTCTCTCCCTGCCTCCGTCCCCCTCTCTCCCTCCCTCCCCCTCTCTCCTTTCCTCCCTCCTTCTCTCTCTGTCTCCCTCCCTTCCCCCCTCTTCCTTTCTCCCTCTCTCGCTCTCTCTTTCTCCCCTCCCTCCCCTCTCACATTATCTCCTCCTTTCCTTTATCTTCTGGATTCCTTGTCTTCATTTTGTAGCATGTCGATGCCTCACAATTTCATTAGATCAGTAAGTTATGTGGTTGTGATATGATTCCACCATCTTTTAATCATGGAGGCCGGGGGTGGGGAAGTAGTAGGAAAGTGGGGGTGGGTGGTGCTTAGTTAATGCTAAAGAAACTGGAACAGCTGAACGTTTGAACATTCATTAAAATATGTCTCCAAAGTCCAACCCTAAATTGAAAAAATTAGTGTTAAAAATATCTGAAATGCACAGCCATAATGAAAGTCAGCATGTAACTTCTGCAATTATATCAACTGCTTCAAGTGTTACGATTGCCACACGCGTACAAATGAAACACAATAAAGACTTCAGCCCTTGAGTTCATGCTTCAGGCCTCCAATTATTTTAAGTAATTTCTCTCTTGCAAAGCATGGTAAAATGTAGATTTGAAGTCTTTCCCCACTCTTTGTCAGGAATATAGTAGCATTCTCACTTCCTAATAACAGTTCACGTATTAATTTTCTCCGAGCAGCTGTCATTAATTCATCATTGATCTGCATTAACAAGATAATTACAAAAGCTACCCTAATAATTCCAGGTTCTAGGTTTATAATGCTTTTTTACCTGGCTTTCATTAGAAAGGAAATATGTAAAAGAGAAAGCCAACCTCCTTCCTCACCGATGAAGCTTCTTTAAGTGTAGAGAAATCAAATGGGGTGCCATTTGTCAAAACCACTTATTCAGCAAGATTGTACAACTTAATACACTGCTTCGCCTGTAGTTTGCATGTAAATATTTTTTGTTATTGAATTTATTGAATATCTCTTTTTGAAAGGTCTTATGCTGCCAAGTGCCAGTCCTTTTGCCTTAGAGTATCTCTTATACCTTCCATTCCTGCCACCATAGTTTAGGTCTGTAATCACCTCCTGTTGCTTCTTTTGTCTCTGTGTCTCAAGTCTCTTCCCTTTCTACTTCACCCTCTATAAAGTACCTGAATTAATCTCTCTAATACCTAGGCATGAATATATTACCTTTCTGCTATAAAACCTTCAGTGTACTTCTTTGTCTGCTGAATACAATATAGACTATTCGCTTTGATGGTTGAGCCCCTCCCTGGCAGTGCTCCAACCTCCCCTTTCAAACCACGTTTTATGGTGCTTCCTTTTGGACATTTTATGCTATAGCCAAAGTGGGCCCAGATTACCTATTATCCTGTTTAACCACTCTGCACTATTTTGCCCTTGTGACTTTGTGTAGTCTGTTCCTTGTGCCCATTCTGGGGAGAGTATCAACAAACACAGGACCCCACTCCCATTCTTGACTCTTCAAAAACCAATTCAGATGCTACTTCCTCTATGAGTGATCTACCCAGCCAGATACAATCTGTCCTTCTTCAAATTTCACAGGCTACTGACCTCTAATATATACTTAATAATATTTGAGCTTGTATCTTAATTATTTATGTTCATGTCTCATCTTCTTACTATACTATAAGCTTCTTAAGAACAGGGATTGCATCTTATTATGTTGCTTCTCCACCCTGTCGCACTTTGGACCTGGCGCTCTCTCTGTTAATACCCCTATCTCATGTACTTAGTGTGAACTCTATTGTGTATTATAGCTATGTATTATAAAGATTTCAGTGCTAGACTCTAAGCTTTATAAGGGCAGGAACTGTTTTTTTTAACACTGTTTTCTGCATTCAATAAAGATTTATTGAGTTGAATCGAATTGGAGATTTTTGAAGGCTAAAATAGTTTATTCCTGGACTAAAGGCTTTAAGAAAGAACTAAATGTTGATTTACACACTAGACAGTATCCCTAGAAAAATGTAATGGAAAAATCACAAGGGTGAAGGGGAGAGGATAAGTGTTCATATATTATTATATTAATTATATAATATATCAAACAATAATATATAATAATGTAGTATATAATTAATATTTATATATTAAATAAGTATTTATATAGACATGTATATTATATAGTAGGTAGTGTGTATATTATATACAGGTAGTGTGTTAAATGCTTTATAAATATCATTTCATTTGATCCTCATAACACCTCTGTGAAGTGGGTGCTGTTATCCTCTCCATTTTACAGTTGAGGAAACTGAAGTAAACAGAGGTTAAGCGATTTGCCCAAGGTCACACAGCTGTTAAGTGTCTGAAATCAGATTTGGACTTAGATCTTCCTGACTAGAGAAGACCTTGCTGTCTGTCATGTTAGGCAAACAAATTGGTCCAGAGGCCTAGAAAATGAGGCCTATGGGGAGAGAATTCAAGAGGAAGATTTATTTATCCAAATAAAGGCAATATTGAGCAATTTACAATATAGTCATCTTTCAGTTAGTAATAATAGTTCAAAATACCTTGGGTAAATTAAGTCTCTAAATGAATCAAAACTAAAAATTTTGTCTGCTTTTTAATGGAACTTTCAGCAAGTAGAAAAAGTGACTAAAGTAAGCTTTGCTCCCCGTTTTCCTTCCCAACCCATCTTTTGGTGCTGAATGGGCAATGAAGCCGCCAAAGGGTCCAAGAAAAAAAGGGGGCAAAGCCAGGAGCCTGGAGAATCCACAGGCTACATAATAAAATAATCAAATATCTTCTTATCATTCCAGATGTGCATACAGAAGCTGTTCAAGCGGCCCTGGCTAAACACAAAGAAAGGAAAATGGCAGTGCCAATGCCTTCCAAACGCCGTTCTCTGGTTGTGCAGACCTCGATGGATGCCTACACACCTCCAGGTAAGTAAATGCACTCATCCATTGTCTTTCCTATTCAGGAGAATGTGTGTGTACCTGTATGAGCACATGGTGAGAAAATAATTGATTTTGGGTTCCTCACCCAGGATTTCTTTCATTTTCCAAATTGTTGTATTGTAATTTTGAGTTTTGCAGTGTTTATCAAGAAACACAGTACAGATTATAAACTGGACTCTAAAGCTCACTTGAAACTCACCTCCTTGCAGGATGGCCAATCTTTATATCCTTAGTAAAAAGCCTTCATTACATCTCAAGGGACAAATATTTAAGAAGCATCTTCTCTGTTCCCAGCACTGTGCTAAGCACTTTAGAGATATTATCTTGTTTGATGTATTAGAACATGAAATCCTTGAAAGCAGACAGATTCACTTTTGTCTTTTTGTCGATAGTGCTTAATGAGGGGCCTAGAACATTGTAAGCGCTTAATAATTGCTGTTTTGTTTTGAGTGGATTGATTGAAGCCGCCAAACTGTGACCTGGATGCACTTTCAAACCTCTCCAATGAGTGTGTGTGTGTGTGTGTGTGTGCGTGTGTGAACATATATATGTATGTAGGTATATATGTATGCATGCATATGTATGCATGTCTGTGTGTGTGTGATACTTCCTACTTTGTGCTTCTTTCCTCCTCCCCAAGTCATTGCCTTAGCTCTTGCTTGTAGACGCAGATCTGCCTTGCTTGTGTGTAAGAGTATACAGGGTCCTCCTCTTTTTTTTTTTTTGATGGAAGAATTATAAGGAGCTACAAGGACAGCGAAATAGCAACATTACATGCAAATCAAAGTCAGTCGTTGTTACTGAGTTCTGAACTCTCAGCTTCCATAGTTTATAGTTTAGCTCTGAGGTTTTGTGTGTATGGAGAAAAGATGGCATAGAATCCAGTAAAAACCAACATTGTGTTCAGATTTGTAACTTGACCTGTCCTCATCCAACTCCCAAGTGACTGAACTGAGACAGCCTAAAAAAATAAGGCAACAGAGCTCATTATATTGAAAATTTACAAGGTACCTCCATCTGTATTCATGGTTTTTGTGTGAGCCTCCAAATGGTCCTTTCTTTTAAGGACATGATTTTCTATTATTTCTCTTTGTCTTTTATGTATTTAAACAGCAAATATTCTGCCTATTTATAAACATGTTATTTTAGCATATGGTGAAGTTTAATTACTATACTTAATTTTATAATGAAATTTATTTTCCATGTTTTTCCAAATATATAATGCAAGGAAAACTCATCGTTATTTTTGTTCTTTTCATTGTTAGATGACAGAAGTGTCTTGCAGGGATAAAACAGATTAGAACTGGAAAAAAATGGGAAATAGTTAAAAGCCCAAGTAATCTTTGGAGACATGGGCCTTTCCTATAAACATTTTTTATAGGAAACCATAAACTACATCAAAATGTAACAAGCAATATGTAGTTACTTTACTTTTGACTGCCCTTGTATTTATATCACTCATTTACATACGTATATACATTTCATAAAGAAATGTATCATATATATGCATATGTACGTGCACATGCATAAACACAAACACCTATAAATCATCATGACAAAAGGTAAAATCCTTGTATTTTTAGCTTTCTTTGAGAAACATACAGGCTCATTGGCGGGAGTCTTATTTTGGCTGTAACATTTGCATTTGATTATTTGCATAGCATTTCCATGCACTCTGCATGAATAATTTCACAAATTGTCATCCCATCTGATCCAATCCAAACCAACAAACATTTCTTCTTGTCATCCGGCAGTCACGCAGGAGTCATGGTGGTGATTTCACATGGGATGGCTTTGAAAAACCATACATGTCATGATCAACATCATGCTTATCCAGAAATTTTATTGAGGGCTCTCTTTTGTGTTCAGTACTGCTCTGAGCATTTTATAACCACATCTGCTAAGGCATAATCCAGCCTCCCCTTGTTTGCATTATTTTCTTTCCTGGGATCTTGGTGACCTTTAGAACTTTGCTCACTACAGAATAAACCCAGCATGTGAGTCTCTGCTTGGAATGAATGGCTCCTGTACCACTGTCTCCTTTTCTGGGTATTATCAACCCAGGACTGTTATTGCTCAACTTACTAAGAATTACCATTTGTCTCCTTGGGGAAGGATTCCTTTAACTCTGTCTTAGGTCAGCTTGGCACATAAAAATAATTTACAGGAGCTACAATTTATGTTGTGCGTTTTTTTTTTTAATGAGCAACTCACAATCCTTCCCAAGCTACAAAGTTATTATAATCATAATCAACACAATTAATAATGCCTTTTTCCTTTATAACTTACAATAAAAGGAATAGAATCACTATTGCTTATAACTGGATCACATCTGCTTTTTAGTGCCTTGGTAATCATTAGCAGTGTGTACATTGATGTTCCACTAAGCAGTATATAGTTTTCCACAGTTTTTTTTCAATTCCCTGTTCCCCAGGTGACTCACTCAACAATAAATAGGATGCTGAATTTGAAGGGAAATCCTGACGTCTTGACATTCCTACCAGATGTGGCCAAATGTCTGTCATTTTTATTTTCGGCTCTATAGGAGGCACAAACTAGGGACTGCTAATTCACAGTTAAAGTGGTACACCTTCATGGCATCCATTGCTGTGCCTGTCTTCTGGAATCCTATATGAAACTTAAATCTGGATTTTGGCTTAAGTAGAGAGTATTTATATTTTCTTGCTGGACTGGCAGAGTTAGAATCAACTGGTTAGTCAAGAACTGGTTTCTGAGAATACCCTAGGAGTACAAAGCATGGTATTGAGAGCTGTGAGAATGTTAGCTTCTTGAGACCCTTCTTTGTACCTTGCCTAGTGGCTGACCTAGAGTCAGGACTTAATCCTTTTTTTTTTTTTTTTGATTAAGTGAGTACACTGGAATGTCTGGGTAATACCATTCCATTAAGTAGAAGAAGTATATAGAGGAAAGGTAGATTTCCCAAGGAGAGTTTGTTACTGAAATACCAAGAGGTGCTCATTATAAAGTACTGTCAAGCCATGTCAGCAAGCATTTATGACATTCTTCCTAAGTTCTGAGGACTATGCTAAGCACTGGGGAGTCAAAGAAAAGGCAAAACTTGCTCTCTGCCCTCAAGGAGTTCACAGTCTAACGGGGAAACAGGCAAATGACTACATATGGGACAAATTGGAAGTCATCTCAGAGGGAAAGAATTAGTATTATCTGTCACCTATTTGGGGGGGAAAAGCCTGGCCCAGAGAAAAGACATTTGAGTAGTGTGCATATGGGCTCTCATCGATGAGAAATGTCTAGTCCTAGTCACTTACTAACCTTGTCTATTTCTGTGTAGACACCTCTTCTGGTTCGGAGGATGAAGGCTCCGTACAGGGTGACTCCCAGGGAACCCCCACCTCCAGCCAGGGCAGCATCAACATGGAACACTGGATCAGCCAAGCGATCCATGGCTCAACAACCTCTACCACGTCCTCCTCTTCCACGCAAAGTGGAGGCAGTGGGGCTGCACACAGGCTGGCTGATGTCATGGCTCAGACGCACATAGGTAAGGAGGGGTTAGGGGATACTTTGAGCTTTCAATAGCCCCTGCTCTCCAAGGGACTGATGGGTCTGTCTCCTTTTTGTTTTATTCCTCACATCTCTGGCTCTAATTTTAACATATCTCTCGTGTCTGCACCACAGAGAAAAGTTCAGGGCCCTATCCTGTCTTGACTCCAGGTTGCCATTGGTGTGGGAAGTTAAAGGCATGGACTTCTTTCAGCTATCTCTGGAATTGTAGTCCCTACCACCAGAGATCCCCCTAGATCTAAATCACTAGCACCTTTTTTAATCATTAAAAGAAAAAAAGAGCCTCATTCAGTAGAGGGCAACTATTTTTATCATTTTCCACTTTTCTTATATTTTGAAACTTTCTTCCAAACGAAACTTTAACCACATTACAAAATATAAGGAAGTATAGTTGTGATAAATTTGAGGTGTGTTGCATGAAAAAGAAGCCTCGGGTTCTACCTCAGTCAGCTTTCTGCTTTATAATGATAGCTCACCTTTATATATAATGTTTTTTGGCTTCCGAACACTTACAATACAACACCCCTATAAGGGAAGGTGGTGCAAGTATTACTTCCCCTATTTTATGGCTAGCAAGAGTCAGGATTGGAACCTAGATGTTTTATGACTCCAGCTCTAGTAGTATTTACACAGCTCTGGGTACCATAGTTGAGAAAGCTTTATTCGCATAAATTATAAATTCATGTCTAATAATAAACTCTACAATTCATATTATGTGTATATGTATTATAAAATTAATATATAATATAAATTCTGTGCATTTTTTATTATTTGATAGTTATATATTTATAGAATTTATATTACATATAAATTAATATAATTATAAATTCAAGCAAATCCCTTTAATAGAACTGCTCTTAAGGTTTTAGGAGAGTTCACCCTGCACCCCTCAGCTTCTCCAACTTTGTTCACAGCTTTCCCTTATGTGGATTTTCTCTTGTTCTTCACTAGTCCTTCTTCCCACCCTTACCAAGCTAAAAGTGATTTTTTTTTTCCTTCTCCAAGTTCCCTATCATACATTCCTTGAACCTCTTCTTTGCACTTGCCACCTTTTCTCATGTATCATAATTATTCATGAAACTCTCTCATACTGCTCAGCATCATGGTATGATTAGATCTGCAGTTAAGCATGCTTGGTTCAGATCTTGGCTTTGCCACCTAATTCTCTGTGTGAAAGTCACTTAACCTCTCTGTTCCTTCATCTATAAAATGAGGGGGCTCAGCCAGATCACTTTTACATTCCCTCCCAACTCCAAACCTCTCATCCTGTGACGTGTTCAACCCCCTTTCCAGACACATTGCAAGAAGAAAATGAGAAAAGAGCTGTGAAAACTCTTTGAAAACGTTAATGGCTCTATAATTTCAAGGTGTTAGTAATACCAAAATTAAATTTACAGATCAGATTTCAGAAACATGAGTTGTGTGAAGTGAGCTCTAGTTAATATTTGAAATCACATTAGTCTGCAAGTGGAACTCAAAAACACAAATGAAGGAGAATGAAATAGCTGTAGTTCTTAGATTGGATTCCTGCACAGAATCCTGTGTCCTGTCAGCATGTTTTCATCCATCACCTGAACTATTAGATAAGTAATTTTCTTCCTCCTCTACCTTGAAAGCATTTGTATTCTACTTCAAATTTGTTTTTAAGGAAGTGCTTAGAACCTTACTGAGAGAAACAAATTTATGAACAGATTAATCATTGCATTCCGTTACCCTTAGTGCCTTCACATCTTGGAATGTTGGAGGAAATTATAGTGTGGAGAATTAAATTTATCCAAACTATGAAAGGTTGCATTACTCATATACGTCAAGTCTCAATGTGGCCTAAATATAGCTTTGGAGTGTGTGACATTTTCAGTAATTTTTAATCTGGCACAGTAATAATGTCCCTAGATATCTGTGAGTTTTCTGTAAATAGGGGTAGAATTTTTAGAAAGAAAGCAAAAAAGGGAAAATGATGCAACTTGATGAGGAAAGGGGAATGGAAATAATTTTTTTTTCTTGAAACAGGATAAAAACTAGTAAGGAAAATGGCACCATTTGGTCTTATCTTGAGAGTTGCTAGTAGGCCAGCTAATAAGAAAATACCAGAGTGTTTTATTTTTGGAAGTAATGCAAAGCGAAGCCCAGGACTGACATCTATTCCCTAATTTTAGGCATTATTGCAATGTAGAGAATTATTAATACTGTAAAATTAGAGTTGGAAGAGGAAGTTTGAGGGTGGATGAAGGGCAGAAAGCTGAAGGTTAAGAGAATGCTCAAGACCTCATTGTCATGGAAAGAATACATCTGAGAATCTTGGACTTGCTTTCAGAGTCCCCTCCCCGATGCCTAATTATTTATATTAGAAATTACGTAACATCATAGATTGTACCTTAACAATCAAAATTCATCAGACTTGTTTGGAGCTAGAAGCAAAGACCTGGCCTGAAGTCATAACATTTCACTGTCTCCTTAGCTTCTTTTTATTGGTGGAGCTGGTCTGAGGTTGAGTGCACACATACCTAGAAGCCCTGACAGTCACATCGCCATATATTGCCAGTGTTTCTCTTGCATTAGTAGTCAAAGAAGTTCTGTAAATAGACACGTTCCCTAAGTGTTCAGCCATGTGCATGCAGTTAGCAGTGTAACAGCAATTCACACTCAGGGCTGAAAGACCGGGCCGCACATCACAATAGCCACCCAGATCAGCAGTTGAAGCATTGTGAAGCCTTCGTTCAAGAGAGGTCAGAGGGACTGCTGATGATCATCCAAGGCCTTGTAGTGAGTCCCATGTACATGTCACATCATGGCAGGGAGCGGACAAAGTCCCATGATCAGGACATGGAAGAATTTATTATCTAAGACTGATATTGCCAACACTGATGTATCTGCAGAGGGCTACAAGACAAGGAAAACATTTACCACATGTCTAGAGGGTAAAGGTGATTATATCATATTTGTGTTCAGAGTTACTGCATCTTTCTGATAGAGAATAGGGTCAGTGACCAGGGAATTCCCAGCCCCCCAAATAATAGACCCAGGCAAAAACCTAGTCAGTAGTGATTGTACTCTTTTTAATGAATTCTCTAGAATCCAGGCAACTAAAATGTGTTTCAGCTTATTAGATTCATACCCTGAAGGGCTGGTGAAGAGGCAGACCCTTACCTGTGTGCATTTACCATAGGATCATAGAATCATAGAATAAAAGCTGGAAGAGACCTGAGAGCTGGAGTCCTTTACTCTTTTTTTTTTATGGACCCCACCTTTGGTGAAGCCTATGGAACCTCTTCTCAGAAGAATGTTTTTAAATGCATAAAATAAAACACATAGGATGACAAAAGAAACCATAGATTATTGACAATAAAGATGTAGTGGGTTTTTTTTTTTAACCAACCCAAGTTTATAGATTCCCTGAAATCTGTCCATAAAGCTCAGATTAAGAACCCTGGCCTTAGAGGCCTTGAAGTCCAACCTTTGCACTTTACAGATGTGGGAACTGAATCTGAGAGAGATTAAATGACTCCCCAGAGTCACACAGGTAATAAGTTTGTGAGACAGAATTTAAACTCAAATCTTCCTGATTCCAGTCCCAGTGCTCTTATCTACTGAACCACCTAGCTGCCTCAAAGCTATTTTTTAGGCACCTGTGGTGAGAACCAGTCAACCAATAAAAATTTATTAAGTCCCTACTATATTACTAAGCACTTTACTGAGCCCTGGGAATACAAGAAGGAAAAGATAGTCCCTGTCCTCAAGGAACTCACAATCTAATGGACCATATGCCTTACCATAGACTAAAGATGACCCTGGCTTCACCAAGGCAATGTCAGCAGAGTACATGCTGGAGTAGCACTTACAAAACTATAAATTCTCTGAGTCTGGATTATACATCTGTTGTCTGATGTTTAACCTTGTTAAGTCCAGACCAGCAGACTAGCATGGTGTCTGTAGGGTGATTAATTTTTAGATATGGCATTACAACCATCCCTCAGGGGACATTTACCAGATTGTAGAAGGGTTTTAATTGCATTGCCTAGGAAGGAGCTATACTGGTGAAACTTTGGATCGTGAAATATTGAGGTATCGTGAGAATCCATAAAGTGACAGCAGTATCAAATACATGATAATGTACCTTGGCATATCCAATATATTCCAGAGTGTTTTCCAACTCTCACAGGAGCGAAAGTACACAAAATATCATGATCAGAGATGGTACTGAAGAGTAATAGCAACCCAGGCATGGTGGCACATGCCTTGAGTCCCAGCTACCAGGATGGCTGAAGCTGATGGTTCGCTTGGGGCATCAGCTCACCCAAGGAAGGGCAATCCAGTTCAGGTTAGAAATGGAGCAAGTCAAAGCTTCTGTGCCATCCAGAATGGGACTAGGGGTGTGAGTAGCCCTTGTTCTTCCAGCTTGATTAACAGTAACGGTACGTTAGACCACAGAAAAAGGAAAATGAAAGAAAAAAGTATTTTACTACTGACCTAGCAAATGTAGAAACAGGTCAGACCTCATTCAGATCAGTCTGCTGCTTCTGTTTAGGAATTGGAATGAAATGAGACACCTATCCATCTAACAATTTATATAAGGAAGCTGACTTTGCTATAGAATGGCAACATTTCATGGTAGATGATGAGCTGGCCTTGGAGCCAGAAGGACCTGAGTTCAAAATCCCACATCTGACACATTTGGGCAAATGTGTCAAATGGAAAACAACTCCTGCCTCTAATTGGGGTACATATTTGTTCTTATACCTCTAGAAGGCTAAATCATCTGCCCTAGACTTAGCTTCCTGAATCAATCTAGTCTCAAGGACTCTTTCAATACCTTCTAAGGAAAAACTACCCTAGTCTATAAGGCAGATGTCGCTCCTGCTATGGTCATCTTTCTAGAGGTAGAAATAAGAATGAAATGAAACAGAAAATAAAAACAGTCAGTTACTTAGAATGGAATTTTGCCTTTTGCCATAAATGCTGGCTGTTAAGTGATTTGATCAAGATCACAGAATCAGTATATGCCAAATATAGTGCTCATACCCCAGGTCTTCCTGGCTGCAAATGAATGATTTAAAGTCACTCTTGTCCATGGGGTTTAGAGTGAAGATCTGAAGATGTTCCCCTCAGACTAAACTCGCTTCCGTCAGAAGTCTTTGGGAGCCTCCTCGTTAGCAAGATATTCAAAGAAATATTTGTAATTTCTTGAGCTATTTTAGTACTCGGTTGATGTTAATGTTGCTCGCAGTGCTTGGGGTGTGTATCAACAAACAAATCCTCTTCAAATTTCTAGCATCTGTGTTCCCACTAGAAAGATGAGAAATCAAAAGGTGATCATGTGCAAGGCAGAGAGTGAATACTGAATACATTCCTCCTCATTGCATAATTAGGCGAGAACCCAGCAATTGCACGTCTTGATTCTAGATTCTGCTTAACCAGCACATTTATTAAGAGTGCTTGAATGGCTTCAGTTGTGATAGTTAAATCATCTAATTCATTAATGTGTAAGCATCTTAAATGTTGGGGATTCTTCGGTATCTTTCTATTGATACTTCCAAACATATATAAACGTTTTTCAAAATGCCAAATACATACATGTTGAGGATGGCTGAACAATATTGGCAGAGATATTACGTGTATCCTCTGCCCTCTCAGTGTGAGGACCAGACTTTTGTCCAGAAATTCCCTGTGGCATGAGCCCATGAGGCTTGGGCCTTCCTTGCCAGGAAAGTCTTCATTGTTATGAAACAAATGCCATTGGGAAAGCATGTTAAGAGAAATGGACAAAAAGCAATTAGCTCAGGAGACTAGGAATTCTTTTGGCAAATTGGAGTTCTTCCATATGGCCCATTGGCATCTTCATCAGTGTCATCATGGCTAGCATTTATGTAACACCTACTATGTGCCAGGTACTGTGTTAAATGCTTTAATTCATTTGATCCTCACAACAACCCATGGAGGTAGGTGCTATCATTATCCTCATTTTACAGTAGAGGTAGACAGAGGATAAATGATTTGCCCGAGGTCATGCATTAATTAGTATCTGAGTTTTAATTAGAACTCAGGTCTTCCTGACTCTATAACTCAGGCCAAAATACTCTTTGTAGACCTGCATGGTCCTGCACGATGTCTGGGATAGAACCAAAGGATGCACATGAGCAGCACACAGTCTGACTCTGAAGTCCATAAGGTCAAAATGACCCAAGCAAGCTGAGTCATGTGGGCAGCAGGCCACCTCAGCTACAGACATTTATACCTAATCCTGGGATCATATTACATAATTGGTAATAAACCTGAGTCCAAGGAGAGACATGTCCACTGGCATTTGCGTAAACATCACTTTCTTTCCCTGTATGTGCTGAGGGACCACTAACAATCTTAAGAAGCATGGAACGGTATCATTTTAAAATTGTATAGACCTGAGGAAACAACCTGTTTTAGTCAGGTCTAATCATTTTCAAGGTAGATTTGAACAGTGACCTGATATTTGAGAATTAAAAGCTTCTCTAAATCAAGGTTTCCAAGAAAATGAATTTAATTATTCTAAGGGAAGTTTGCCCTGAAATGTACCTTGACCTTGACAAAGTAAATTAGAGTGTAGTTCCTGGCCCTAAAGGAGATTATATGAAGTAGTGTTGATACAACCAACATGTGCATATCCTGGGCTGACTGAGGCAGAGGTGGTGGAAGTGGTTTGCTAATGAGAGAGAAATAGCAATTAGATAGTCATTGTAGGTTCACAGATCTAGACCTGGAAGGGACCAAAAAGGTCATTTATTCCATGTCCTTTATTTTGAAGATGAACAAAACTAAGGCTTAGGAAAGTGATTTTCTCAAAGACATGGTATATATTAGAGGGTAGAATTTGAATCTCAATTATCTGAATCTGGACCAAGGACAGTTTCCACTCCACCATGTTGAAGTTTATTTTACCCATCAAAATACAGAAAATTGGTCACATTTAGTCATGTACATCTTAGTATGAATAAGTTTAGGGAATTCTTTCTTTTGAGCACTCATTCCCTGGGGGTTGGGATCAGCCTCAAAGGGAGGAGAAAAGGCAGGCTGATGTAACAGAAATCTTCCTGCTTATAACTAAGACCAGATTCAGTTGTTCTTAGATAGAAATTTTATTAAAAGTCCCATAAACAGTACAGATTTTAGAGTTGCTCCATCACCATGATGTAGGATCTTTGATCTTTAGGAGTTTGATGATAATGGTTAATTACAGCCTTTCATAGGCAAAATGGGGAGGCTACGGAAATCTGGACAGCCACTGTCTAAAAAGCACAAAAGGTCTATTATAACAGCTGCCAACCGATTTATCCATTCTTCTGCATAATATCTTTAAAGCATGTTCAGAGAAAATGGGTTCAGACTCAGAAGTGCAAGGAGATCGTTTCAGGTAGCCCTACATCTCTAAGAGTATTGGATTAAGGAAAGGTAGAGGAGGCAGTGTAGGGAGTAGCATTTTATGTAAAGCCAGGGACCCTGGGCTCAAACACAGTCTTTCTTATTTGTTATTGCTCCAGCTTTGGGCAAGTCACTTAATCACTCTGAGCCTTAGTTTCCTTATCTGTGAAATAAAGGCTTTGAATCTGATGATTTCTAAAATCCCTTCAGGCTCTAAGTCCAGGAGACTTCTTCAAAAGCTGGAGATATAACCCCTTTTTCCAATATCTTCTTTGGTCTATTGTCTATTCATATGCAAATCTACAAGGAAGCAGATCATTTCCGCCATCTAGTTATGAAATATAGAGAATATCAAAATTGGAAGAAACCTTAGAAGTTAACCGTCTCATTTTATCAGGGAGGAAATGGAGAGCCCAGAAAGGAGAGTGGCAGAATCAAGATCAGAACCAAATTCTCTGAATTCAATTCCAGTTGCTGTGTTCACTGGAAAATAGAACCAAGTATCTCTAGTAAAGAGCAAAATTAAAAGAAAAATGCCATGTTTTTGTATACTTTGGTGGGTGGGAGAGAGTGAAGCACTGGGTGCATGAGTCTGGATGTACACATACACATTAGCCCTGAACAGAACACCTTCTTCCTTTCTGCTTTGCCTTCCATGCTGGAGCAACCAGACATTCCATGTGTCTAGAATAGAAGTGGAGAGGCAATGTAGAAGTCCCAAATGGAAATCCGTAGAGATTCTAGAGTGGTTTTTGACAGCTCTCCATCCCATCCCCATTGCTCAGCCAAGCAGTAATACATGTCAGACTGCAGGGGTCTCCTCATCCCATTCAAAAGTGACAGAGGCCAGGGACCAGTTACATTCTGCCCTCCCTCATCAGACATCCTTGGACTAGCATATGTGTGTGTGTTTTGTGTGTGTGTGTGTGTGTGTGTGTGTGTGTGTGTGTGTGTGTGTGTGTTGGGGGCGGGGATGCTGATAGCGACCTCTGCTCTAGGGGCAGCTTGTTCAGGTAGGCTAATTCTGCTCTTCTTCCTAGTTGACTGATGGCTGCAAAATTAACAGTGGGGCGATATGTCTGGGGACAGCCTTAATGTATGGAAGACTCCAGAAATTCAAGTCAGTCAGCCAGAGGTTTCTTTGGGTGTTTTTCATTAAATTCAGTGGCAGCTAATCAATTATAAGGGCATTGCCTCCTCTGCATGAAAACCAAATCTAGCCCTTGTCTTCTCTTAATTTGGCTGCCATCCTTAGCCTGAAAAATAATTAGGGAGGTTTGGAAACAAGATCTTCTTGCCTTTTTGACTTGTAAGCCCTCCTGTGCTGTGGTTTTAGTTCAGAACACAATTATTTCCAGAAAGCATTTTGCATTTTCCCCCTGAAAAGGGGAGTCCCTCTAATTGGATTTCAGAAGCTGTCCCCTGCTTGAGTAATAGAGTCTCTGCTGAACGTCCTCAGGTTTGAAAAGATTTTCAGATCAAGATTTAGGGCTAGAAGGGACCCCAGAAGGTAACTCACCCATTTTAAAGGTGAAGAAACTGAGACCTACCTAGGTGACCAAGAAAGATCACACAATCAATAATGGAAGGGCTAGGTCCTCTGACTCCAAATTCAGAGGTTTTTTCGTTTTTGTTTTTTCTCACAACAGTCTCCTGAAGTCCCCTAAAATGAGGCAACTGGTCCCATTTTTGAAACTGTTTGCAGTTTACAAAGGGCTTTTCACACAGTTGACTTTCGAAGTAGAAAGTGCAAGTGTGATTATACCCGTTTCGCAGATGGGAAACTGAGACTCCAAGACAGTGAGTGGCTTGACCAAAGCTGCACAACTAATTGCTGGTAAAGTCCAAAGACTGAAATCCTGGCCTTCCATTTCCAAGGCCCAGTGTTCTTGTATCTGAAGGGCCTTGATGTGATTATCAGTTGTGAGATGGACCTTTCATCTGGATGAGAGCTGTGGCATTGGAGTTAGGCTATTGAGTTAGTCAGCCCACACCTGGGATGGAGATGCCTTCTTTGATTGACCTTAGAATCTCAACCTTGCCTTGACCTTTTCCAATCAATCGAAAGACAACCAACCTTCATTAAAGCTCTCACCTGAAGGAAGTACTTTCAAAAACTTTCCTGCAGATTTTTTTAGCTTTTTAAAATTCTTGCAACTCTGATATACTCAAAGCAAGTAGGACAGAGCTTTCTCTGACCTTCTTAACAGAAGCCAGCTGCCGAGTTTTGTGATCTTCCAGCGATGGCATATGCACAGAGATTGAAAGGGAAAGGAAGGGGAGATGACACAAATAAATTTGGAAAACACTTTGAAGTCACCCAGCTGTCCCTGTTCTCATTTTTCAATCTCCAGATGTACCAGCATCGTTATTTTTCCTGGCTCTGTGGTGGAAGCATTTTGGTGCTTGCCTGATACCAAACACAGAGGTTTATCAGATATCACTAGTGATTCAGCTACAGCCTAATCCAAACACTCAATTAAGATTGAATAAAATCAAACGCAGTGGACTCACATTTCAGCTGCTTTTGTTGGAAGGCACCAATTTGAAAATTTGTTCCTAAAATATTAGCTTCCATTGTGTTAACTTCTGAAGCATACCCCCTACCCCCCGAGCTCATGCAATACTGAGCCACATAGAAGATGCTGGCTAGGAGAATAAGCTCGTAGTCATAGAAGAGATGTAACCTGTGTGGCAAAGCAACAGGGAAGAGATAGGGTTTAGAACTGGGGACTTAGAGGCATTTTATCCAACACCCTCATTTTAGAGACAAAGAAACTGAGGCCTAGACAGTCTAGGTGATTTGTTCAAGGTGTCACGTTGGTAATAAATAGCAAAGTCCACATCTTCTGACTCATTTTTCTACTACATCAAGGTGTCAGTGATGGGAGTGATGACGAATGACCCGCAGAGTGCCTGAAATCTGAAGCAAAATATTTAAATTCTCTTCTCTCTTCTCCAGTAACCCAAGCATCTTCATGTCCATTCTTTGCACCCACAGTAAGTTATTCAGACTTTCAGGAGGCACACCCAGATGTTTTTTGGCCTTTCACAACTTCGTGTCCTTCTAATTGGTAATGACCCCAAGGGAAATAGAGGACCATGTGTTGGATTAAACTGACCAAAGCAGCCTATTATCAATGACAATTCATACACAATAGTTGGTGTGAAATATATCAAGGCAATGTACTGTGGGAGAAAGAAGTTGAGTAGATCTTTTAGCAAGAGTGAGAGAGGTAGAACCAGATTTCTGTGCTCCTATTCATGAAGTGTTCAAAAGCCTAGAGGAAGGGCTGTGGTATATTGAATACATCGAGAGTGTCAGCTATGGGGGATTTCTGGAAGACATGAATGAGAACCGCATGGGATGGGATGCAGTCAATATTGTTCAAAGAGGCCCCACCTTAATGAGGTCACAGATCCATTAAAGAATTGAAAAATGGCCTAAAGAAAGCAAATTAATGTTGTGTTATGGATAAGGAAGAAGCTGAAGAGTAAGGTAGCTCACTGTAGTAGAAAAACCACTGAATTTTTTTTCATTAAAAGACGAGATTCGAATCGCAGCTCTGAGGGCCATATGACCTTGGGAAACTTATTTTTTTCCCCTTTTTAGGCCTTAATTTAGAGAATTGGACACAACAGTCTCTGAAAGCCTTTTTTGCTCTATAGTAGTAAGGAGATTCAATAACATCATCATACAAGGAGCAGGATCTAGTCCTGTGCCGATCCATGCGTAATCGATAATCACAATTCCTTCCTTCCAGGGAGGTATTTAAACTATGAAATCCTTCTTACCTTCCATAACAGTGGCAGGAGTTTGAACCATGCAAGGTGGTTCTTGGTTAGGAGGTGAGTTGATGGGGCAAGTTGGAGGAAAGAGGTGTTGACAACTTTATTCGCATAACGGCACAGCAGGATTTAGAATTAATTCAGCAAATGGTTAAGAGAAACAGAGTAAGATGCATGAAAGGATCCTTGGAGATGTAACTACCTCCATCCTTCAAGTGACCTATCCAAAGTTGTACAACAACTGATTTGTAGGAGAACCTAAGAACTCAATGCCTAATGTGCGAATTATTTGGACCATCTATGATCATTAAGTATTTTCCACCTCTTTTTGAGTGGATTTTAAATTTATGGTGTTTTTTTTAAATTAAGTACCATCAAACTTCACTAAGTTGTACTCATTGGAAGACTGGTCTGAATAAGTGAAAAATCTGAATTTTAGAATGCAAAGAAATTGAAATTTAATGCTTTCAAATGTCAGCAAGACTAAGTGCAGCTTAGGAGGAGTAATCTGGGTTTCTACATTAACAAGTAGATAAGAATTAGATATTTGGAAAGTTTATTCTCGCAAGCAGCTGAGTTGTGCTCTTTGTGGTATTTTTTATGTTTGTAATTCATTTCAACACCCTTTCTTAGAAGAAGGGACAAGGGACTCAGCCCGATATCTGGATTATCATAAATACTGAATTAAAAGAGCTAGAACAGGGGTCTCCAGTTAGTACATGCAATAATTCTGTTAGATCCTGGAGGTCTCTCAAAGTCCTTTGCCATCCTCAGTTTTCCCTCTTACCATATCTGCCTCCTGTTGTTTGTTTGGGTTCCTGGAAGGAAAGATATCTTAATTTAAGCTGTACAGTATAGTTCCTCACTCAAAAACTCAACCATTAGCATATTCTCTTCTTCCTAATTCCCCTGAACCTCTTTCCCGTCCTCTCCCAACCTCTAACTATTAGGAAGCCTCAGCAGCCAGTAGGGGATAAAACAGAGACTGGATTTATGATTTCATTGGTACCAGAAATTCCGAGTTGATGAAACTCCCCCAACTACATTAAGGCAGTATTGTCTCTGCAACACAAAATGGATTTGCCCAGGGTCATGCAGCCAAAATGCATTCAAGGAGGGGCTTGAATCCAGATCCTCTGTCTTTGAGGCCAGCTCTCTGTCCACTACCCAATACTGCCTCTCAGTGGCAAGCAGTAATAAATGGAAGCACTTCTGGATAAAAATAGTAACTATCTATAAAAGTCCATTGTTTGTGCGGCAAAATCTGAGCACAAGTGGATAGAGAGCCGGTCCTGGAATCAGGAAGATCTGAGTTCAAATCCAGTTTAAGACACTTACTAGCTGTATGATCTTGGTCAAGTCACTTAACCTCTGTTTGCCTCAGTTTACTTATCTGTAAAGGGGGCATTAATAGTACCCACCTCCCGGGATTGTTGTGAGGATCTAATGAGATAATAATTTTAAAGCTCCTTAGCGCAGTACCTGGTACATAGTAAGTGTAATATAAATGCTACCTATTACTGTTCTTATATTGTTGTCATCATTATTATTATTATGATTATTGTCATTACTAAGCCAACGTAAAGCAGGACCTACTCACCAAATATGGTTATCCATGCATCATTCTCATACCTGTAGTAAGCACTGAGTTCTTTTGTTCTACCACTACCCATTTCTGAGACCATGGGCAAATCATTTTTACTTGTATTCAAAAAGACTTATGTTGATTGCTGCTCACTGTTTCCACTACCCCAGAATGTCAACAAAAGAACAAAAAGCTCCTTAACTTCCAGTTAGTTTCCCTGCCTTCATTTCTTTTTTCTTCCTCTGCCTTTTTTGCTGACTTGTTCTCCATTGACAATGGTTCTACTTCAGGGTCTTTTTTTCCTCTTCTTCCTCTCCCTCCTTAAGTTAATAAACACCCTTGTGTCTTCTTCAGGGCCTTCTCATATATCTGTAACCCCATGGCTCCTCATCTAACAAGTGTTCTTGTCTCTTTCCTGTCATACGCTTACTTGTGAACAACCTCAGAGTTTAAATACCTCCCTGTGGAAGAAGGAATTGTGATTATTGATTACGCATGGATCGGCACAGGACTAGATCCTGCTCCTTGTATAATGATGTTATTGAATCTCCTTTCTCCCCCTAAAACTGGGCTTCCTTTTTGTGTCAGCAGTCAAGAAAACTATGTATTCTCAAAATGATGTTTTTAAATGCACAGAGTAATGTACATAGGAAAGTGTGCAAAGATAGCTTATAATATTGTACTAGACATATATATATGTGTATATATATATACACACACATACATATAAACGTACACATATATGTACATATTTTTGTCATTGTTGGTGTTCATCCATTTAAGTCATGTCTGATTCTTCATGACCCCATTTGGGTTCTTCTTGGCAAAGATACTGGAGTGGTTTGCCATTTCCTTTTCCAGCTCATTTTACAGAAGAGGAAAATGCAGTAAACAGGGTTAAGTGACTTGCCCAGGGTCACAAAGCTAGTAAGTGTCTGAAACTGGATTTAAACTCAGGAAGATGAGTCTTCCTGACTCCAGGCCTGGCACTCTGTCCACTGCACCACCTAGTTGTCATATATGTATGTATATATATGTGTGTGTGTGTGTGTGTGTGTGTGTGTGTGTATATATGTATATATATATACACACACATACATACATATATACATATAAACTATATACAATTATGTATATGCACACACATATATACATATATTTACAAGTTCATGGACCCCACTCCTACTCTATAATGTTACTTTCAGAAATTTGGGATTCCTTTATCCATTGCAACCTCTCCACACCATTGTATGTAAACATCATGAGTTGCCATAGCCAGAACATTTCATCACAGTGTTGCCATCCTTTTGGTGAAGAGCCTCTCCCCTCAACTTGGATGATCCTCAACTGCCATTGTGAATCTAGGTCCATCTTCAAAGCCTTTTCATATCCCTGCCAGAGCTTATATTCCACTGGCTCAGTGTTAAAGAATCCAGCAACCCCCATGCCCCAGTAAAGCATCCAAATCAGACATTTCTGAAGGTACTAATGGGAGCTGTTACCAAAAAAACATTTCCAAGGAGAGAGAGGTGTATACCTGTAGGTGATTGTGCACACTTTTACTTCTGTCTATATGTGTATTGCCTCCTGTGTTTCTTTTTGGGTAAAAAATCACCAGGGAAAACATTTCTCTATGACATATAACCCAATGGGTTGCCCATTGTATCATATGCCCAAAACTCTGTGGCATGCGATATAATCCGTCTGGCTCATCTGAAACGATGGCCAAAAAAAATAAAAAAAGAACCTTAGAAAGTAATTTCAAAAAGTATTACTTGTAGGACACTAAAGGAAAGTTGCTATCCAAATAAGACACAAATATAACAGTGTCTCTACAAATGCCACTTAAATCAATATTTTTTAATTTTACTTTTTTTTATTTGGAACTTAAACATCCTCCAAAGAAGAACATTTCCATACACACAGCAAATCATGAAAAGAAGATTCTCTATGAAACTGTGACTCTCTATTCATTCCACTGGCTTTTTTTTTTAAAGGATAGAATAAATTCTCCACATTTTTTCAGAACTCTCCTGCTTATTTGTGCTTTCTTCTGAATTTCCTTTATTCTATTATCTGCATTTTAAAAAATGTTACAATGGCTCCCTTTTTTTTAAACCACTATAGCTAACGCCCCTTCCCCTTTTATTTCCCATCCTTAGTTAACTGTTGGTAAAAAGGGGGTATAGAGGAGGGTTTTTACAAATAAACATAGTCTAGCAAAATTAAACCACAGAATGGCCATATCTAAAAATGTATGTCTCTGTACCTTGTATCCATCAACCCTCTATCAGGAGGTGGGTTAATGTGCTTCAAGTAAGATACCATAGTTAAGACACAGCCCTATATTGTTCTGATGATTCTGATTTATGAAGTTTACTCTGAAGTGTTGATAATTTTTATACTCAAAAATTTGGCCTATCTTAAATTGAGAGGCATAATGGATCAAGATCCAGCCTTGGAGCTAGGAAGACCTGAGTTTGAATGCTATGTCTGATGCACACCAGCTTTGTTCCTTTGGTAAGCTGCTTAACTTCCCAGCATTCTAGACAGCCATGTAAGATTGTAAGTTGAAGAGGAGGCACCAACTTACATTGGTAGAGGGAGTTTTCTTTCCAAGGAACTCCCTATCCTAGTGAAATCACAGGTCCATCCTCTGTCCCTGTTCCTAACTTATTTTAGCCCTGTTCTCTTTGGGTATCTACTAATTTCTGTGTTGGAAAGACTTGTACCACCTTTGGTCCAGAGTAATGCTCGTCTGACCTCTTCAAAAGCAAAAGAAAAGATACCTGTTCATTGCTGAATAATGGCAGCAGCTTCTTTTCCCAGTATGTGGTCCTGCCTCTTTCCTGGTGGTCTAAATAACTTCGATAACTTTGATCATTTAAAAAATAAAACCTAATAATTCATTATTTCTTCGCAGAAAATCATTCCGCACCTCCTGATGTTACCACTTACACCTCAGAACACTCAATACAAGTTGAAAGACCTCAAGGATCGACATCATCACGGACAGCACCAAAGTATGGAAATGCTGAACTCATGGAGACTGGGGACGGTATGTCTTGTAGCTTTTGCCCTTTTTTCTCTTCCTTCTCTCTTTCCTTTGAGTTCTGATTTGCAGTAACCCATCTTTCCACTCCCATAATTTGTGTGCTATAGACATCTGTTCCTTGTTTCTTCTGGCCGTATTTCACTCAGAAATGCATCCATAGCCCAGTTTGCAGGATCTTTTTGAACCCCTCAAATAAGGTGGCATATGGACAGCAAATGACAAGCTCCAAGAAGTGTTCATCAATGAGATATTATTTCTTGGGGGGGGGGAAATGAAATTTGAGGAAGTTTGGCTATGAAGAGAAGAAAGAAGACTCTAAAGACATTGAGGTTTTCCCAGATGTGTAACCAGGGTGGATTCAGGGATTAGAACACATGGACTAAGGCCTCAGATGAGGACCAGAAAGGTCAAGGTGAAGTTAAGTGGGAAACAAAAGAATGGACAGAAAGGTACTTAAAAAGAAGGTTTTTGGGGCTCAGAAAGAGAAAAAAGTATGCAACAAAAATCAGCCGAGTTGTGGTCAAATAAACCACCAGTTAAGTGCTGCAGAGTCTGCACAACTTTCTTCTTGCAATATTGTTAGGTGTTGGGGCCTTTTGCAGTTGGTGAGAATGGGATCCAGTGGAGAGCAGTTGGGCCCCAGCATCCATGGATCAAATTCTTGAGTTTATCCTTTTACTTCCTCAAGCCCTGGTCCTTTTAGGTAATACCTGGGCTACAGTTGACAGAGCACAGGTTTAATTTTCTAGGTGAATGTCATACAAAATTGGACCTGGGGCCTGGGTAGTGTGGTGACAAATTAAACATGGTTGCAATCATTCTGGTCCGTCTTTCTGTTCTTAAAACCAGCTGCTCTTCTACAAGCTACTTAAGCTACCTAATTCTTATCTCCCTTCTTGGTAAGATGGTGAGAACAATAACTCCCAGGGGTACCGTAAAAATAAAATGATAAAGTATTTGAGAAAACTAATTGGGAAAGTAATTAAGTGTTTGGAAAAAGGGATTGCAAATATATTAAGTCTGGGGCCAGTTAGGGTGTATTTTCTTTTGCAGGTGACAGGATTGAAATTGATAACCCCACTAAATGTGGGTACCAAAGGCATCAACTTTAAGCTGCAAACAGTGATATCAGAGGGTAATGGAGGGAACCAATGGCATTGGGCTCTTCTGTCTAATGAGATAACTTATTACATGGCATGAATGAATTTTTTTGTGATTAAACAGACAGATGGATAAACATCAACCCCTGTTGTGACCAGTGACATGCTTTTCTACAGGAGCTGAACATGCCAAAAATGCTGTAAAATTAAAATTATAAGGAAAAGAATTTGGCATAAATGTTTATGTGCCAAATTAGTTAAATACATTGTAATAATTCTTTACTGAGTAGAAACATCTTAGTAGCAGGACAAGTATCACCTGAATTGGGTTGAAAATAAATACCTAATTAATGGGTATGTATATATTAATAAGTGTGAAACTATCCCACATGCTAAGAGGAAGCATGGTTCAATGATACACTGGTTTTGAATTAGGAGAAACAGTTCAAATCTTGGCTCTGCTTCATGAGTTGTATGACCTTGTTGGGCAAGACACTTTGATTTTCTGAGTGTTTCAACTTTCTCTTCTGTAATGGAAGAGGGTTTGACCAGAGTGATTCTTAACCTGTGAGCCAAGAACTTAAAATTATTTTTGATAATCATATTTCAATATAATTAGTTTCCTGTGTATGCCTGTATGCTTTCCCCTGCTGCATTTAAAAACATTATCGTAAGGGTCTGCTAGTTTCAACAGATTGCCAAAGGGGTCCACAACAAATAAAAAGGTTAAAAGCCTTTGGATTAATTGATCTCTAAATTCCCTTGTATGTAGTTCTAAATCTATGATCGTCTCTGTCTTGTTTTTTTTTTTTCCCTTTTTTACTTTAATTCCTCTGCTAAATTTATTATTTATTCAGCTGATTTTTACTGTTATTATTATTACTCAGAGTTTTCTATGTACATTTCCACGGTGATTCACTCATGAGGAGCCTGGTGGGATGACCCATGAGTCATTGGATACAACTAGCCCTGCGTTGCTTGCTTTGTTTGGGGACGCAGCCCTTATGTTTAAATGAGATTTAGAAAGAGTTCTTGTTTATTGAAACTTCCTGTCTTGAAAGGGGACTACGTATGTGTTTGAACACTACCAGAGGAAAAACTCTTTGAGTAACAGTATTTTATTGTTGAAGTTTGGCAACACATTCCTGAAAATCTTGTGCTTAGTTCTGTATAAAACAACATAAATTAATAGCATTTATTTTCCTTCTGTGATTATTAAGAAACAGTACCTCCACCTCAGCACCATAATTCACATTCATCCATAGGATGACTAAAACACACACTAACCCACTGATATATTTCCAGTCTCTTTTTACATGAATAGACTTTTCTTTCAAAGTCAATATATTGCTTCTCTTTAGGTTCTTGGATGAGTGTGCTGGTCTCTCTGAGCTTAGGCAGACTTTATACTTTGGTAGTATAAATAATACCACCAGGTTTGTGAGAATCTCAACACTGTTTCTTTAAGTTTTCTTCTCCCCCTCCATTTTAGCTGAAGATTTGCCTTTTTAAAAAATTTCAACCACTCATTTTAACCTTCATTTGCTCCTGTGGTTAACTTAATAATCAAATGGGTTACCAGAATGTGGTATATTGTCTATTCTGTGCTTAGGAAAGTCTAAGGCCCTAGTGTAATAGAATTCTATAAGGTTTGGGTATTTTTTTTCCTTCAAAAAAAAAACAAACAAAACAAGGTACTTGGAAGATCCTACAGTTAATCTCTTCTGACCACCTATTGAAAACAAGTTTGAATAATCCTGGAAGCAAAAAAAAGAAACTTTTACAATGATTGTAGAAAGCATTGTTTGTAAAGCATGTATTAAATGAATATGTACGTGTTCTACCATCTTGTATGGATGATATTCAGAATATAGAGGGAATTGGCAGTGCTACACTTACATAAATCTTACACTTAACACTTATATAAATCTTTAGTGTTTGAAGAGCAGGTCGTAGAATTCTTTTTGTTTGATTCACACAACAGTGCTGTGAGGCAGATGCCATTGGTGTAGCTATATCCCCAGGGAAACTGAGGCTCACAGAGGATAAATAATTTGCCTACTTTTTCCTACCTCCGAAGTACTGAATCTGGGTCCAAAGACCAAAGCCCAGATCTTTCATGATGCCATGACCTGTGCTTTTTCCAGTGGGCAACATTTCTCCTTGTTGGTAGAACATTGACAACAAAGTATCACTATGCATATTAAATAATAGGATCTTGGCCTGTGATTGCATTGATAAGAGAAAACCCTCTTGGATGAGGGAACTCCTTCCAATACAGGCTGACACCTTCCTTGCCACTTATAGTTTTAGAGTTACCTGACTTACTCAAGATGACATTAGCCACCATGTCTGAGGTAGCTCTTGCTGACTTCAAGGCCTACTTTCTAGTCTAACCATGCTGCCTCTCATTATTGCACATGTCAAGAGTTGGAAATTGGGCCAAAGTCATCATAAGCAGCGACGATTTGATTGTGGAATTGTGGAATACTCCCCTCATAGAATCCACATAAAAAGGACATAAAATAGTATCACATAATAGAGTCAGTCTGTTTCATCTTTATTCTTTTTCTATCTGGATATATACTTATGCAAGTAAACATGCTTATCTCTGTTCTCTCAGTACCTTGGTTCAGGGTAGGGTGTCAGCCTATTTAGTTGTTTAATTTTCTAAACAATCCCAGATCTAGGACATCAAGCTCTTGTTTCATTGACAATTATTGCCATGTTTCCTTGTTTAAACCCTGAGTTGCCTGGAAGCCGTCTCATCTCTCCCATGGTCCCTATTCTCCAGGAGTACCTGTGAGCAGCCGAGTGTCAGCAAAGATTCAGCAGCTGGTCAATACCCTCAAACGGCCCAAACGACCTCCGTTACGAGAATTCTTTGTAGATGATTTTGAGGAATTGTTAGAAGGTAAAAAAAAAAAAAAGAAATTAAAAAAAATTTTTTTTTTGGTATTCTGGATGTTGTTAAAATGCTATAAATTGTAATAATATTGTTTCTGCCAGGGCTATTATCTTTAAAAGAAGAGCATCTCATTCTCTGAGACTTCAGCAAAGAAAGCTCAGATAAAATGAAGGTCTCTAATGATCACCTTGAGCAATGAGCCAGATGCTTGGTGACTCAGGATAGTGATCCCAAAATGATTATTTGGTGCATCACCCTCAGCAGATTGTGATTCTGTCATCTGATCCAGGGCTCCTCTGAGAGTACTGTATTATTTCAGAGGGGGTGTGAATTATGGGACAACCTAACTCACTGGAAAGAATGTTTTTCAGTGTGAGGGTATATTTCCAGAGTGAAACACGATGCTACCATTTTTCTTCTTTTCTTGTCCCACTGTAAAAATGTGAGTGCCTGGCATCAAGAGAGTGGATGCTCTGGTTTTCTTTTTTAAAAGAAAGGATAATAATCAGAAGAAGTGATAGATGCATGTAGAAAAGGAAATCTGCTTATTAAAATGAAATTGATCTTAAAGATGAAATCCATCTGTTTATGTAGCTGTTGGTCTCAGACATCAGTTGTGACATGGTGAGAACAAGCATTATCATCTTGTTCTGTGGATAACTGGTTCTTGGACAATTATAAGCCATAAAAATTCTATAAGGAGAGAAGAAGTTGTTACCTTCCTCAATCTTCCTAATGCAAATAATTGGACTAAATGCATTTTATTCTTAAGCTTATGTTAGAGCTTTACTTAAGGTAATAGTCTTTTTTTCCTCCCGTACTCCTTTGGTAGTTACAAGTGCAAATGTTTTTCTTGTTGATGAAGGGTAGAAATATACTTTTGCAATAACAAGTGCTAACAAGACTTTTTTAGAACCTAAAGTAATTTTTCTAGGCTGATGACCTTCCTCTTTCTAAATATGATTGACATTCCGGTATAAATGGTTCTTCTAGTTCTGTTTATTTCACTCTGTATCAGTTCATATAAGCTTTCCCCTGTCTTTTTGAAATCATCCATTTCTTCATCTTATAGCACAAAAGTATTCATTTCATCAATTGATGAGCATCCCCTTACTTTCCAGGTTTTTGCCACCACAGAAAGAGCTGCTATAAATATTTTTGCACTTAAAAGATTCTTTTTTGGACTCTTTTTCCTCTTTCTTTGACCTCTTCTGTGTATAGGCCTACCAGATACAATGATGTAGCTGAGCCAAAGGACTTGTACTACTTAGTAACTGTATATTTTTCCAAATTGCTTTCCATGAGTCTACCAATAATGCATCCATATGCATTTTTCCTCACAGTCCCTCCAACATTTATCATGTTTCCTTTTTTTTTTTCCCATCTCTGCTACTTTGATGTTCATGAGATGGAATCTCAGAACTGTCAAGTATTTTTTCACATGGCTATAGATAGCCTTGACTTCTTCCCTAGAGAACTGTCTGATCATATCCTTAGACTATTTATCACTTGGGGAATGGCTATTTTTCTTATAAATTTTAATAGTATTAACCATAAAGGTTTTGACACTTGGATTAGAAAAGATACATTTAAAAATTTTGCCTCTTGTCAGTCAGCAAATATACTTGTGGTTTTCCTAAGACTCTTTGACCTGTTTTGTGTGTGTGTGTGTGTGTGTGTGTGTGTGTGTGTGTGTGTAAAATAATATGCATAGCCATTTCATCTGTGAAAATAATGGTGCTGTCCAAAATTCTGCCTTCTGAGAAATATGCATACGTAGCTCCTCCCACATAATGAATTCCCTTTTTTAAAAAAAATTCTGTGGTGCTTTGAAAAGAAGACTGAATTTTACATGTACTAATGGTATTTATATGAAACTAATTCTGATTTTGTAATTCACATACAAGTTCAACAACCAGATCCAAACCAACCAAAGCCAGAAGGAGCACAGATGTTGGCAATGCGCGGGGAACAGCTGGGCGTGGTAACAAATTGGCCGCCATCATTAGAAGCAGCATTACAACGATGGGGGACCATTTCACCAAAGGCCCCTTGCCTAACCACTATGGACACAAATGGAAAACCACTGTACATTCTTACTTATGGTAAGTAATTCCACAATTCTATTTTTACCATATTCCATTATACTGGTTCTTCCATCTATGTAGACCTCTTTCTGTCTTACCCTTCTTTTTCCTGCCCTCTTAGATGTAGATATTCTCCAAAGGTTCTGCTATTGGCTTTCCTCTGCCTCTACATTCCTTTTGTGGAATGGACCTACCATTCCTTAAGCTTATCGAGTTTTATGGCTTAAATTATCCCCTCTGAGGATACTTGATCCAGACTCTCAGGACTCTGAGTTGTGTAACTTTAACCTTGCTCTCTCTCCAGCTAGGTAGCATAGTGGATAGAGTGTTGGGCTTGGAGTCAGGAAGACTCACCTTCATGAGTTCAAATCCAGCTTCAGACATTTACTAGCTATGTGACCCTGGACAAGTCACTTAACCTTATTTGCCTTAGTTCCTCATCTGTCAAATCAGCTGGAGAAAGAAATGGCAAACCACTCCCGTATCTTTGCCCAGAAAACCCCAAATGGGGTCACAAAGAGTTGAGCATAGCTGAAAAACAACTTAACTCTTCCCAAGCACCAAATGCGGATTTCTGTCTGTTACATGTACGCCTCTCTCTGAAAGGCTTATTGTCACCTTGAACTCGACATGTCCAGAAACAAACTCACCATTTTGCTCCATCTAAAAAATAGCTTTTCCTGGTATCTCGGTTGTTTTTTTTTTTTTAATAGCATCACCGTGCTTCCAAACTGATTGCCTTGGAGTCCTCTTTGATGGATCTCTGTCCTTCACCCACTACATCCAATTAATCATTAAGTCTTGTCAATTCTACTCTCATAGCATCTCTCCCATTGGTTCTTTCCTTTCCTACTGTCACCAGCCTAGTTCAGGCCTTCTTTGCTTCTTGCTTGGACTGTCTCAATAAAGCCTGTATTAGTATATCTATCTGCAATCAAGCCTCCTTGCTTCCCCTTAGCTAACGTGGTTTCTGTTTCCCTTGATTTTCCTTAGCCCTTTCTAACTTTCTTGGGGAATTTCTCTCATACTGTCTTGAATCATAGTAAATTACATACCTGATTGGTTCATCTCTCCTATATTATAAGTTCTTTCGGATAATGACTGTGTCTCTTACTCATGTTTGACTCTTCCACGGAAGAAAGTACTTTTCACATAGCATGCATTCATTAAATATTTATTGAAGGAATGAATGAATATTGCATTCTGTAAGTCATCCCATCACTTTCCTGTGCCCACTGACTGTTTAAAAAAATAGCAAAATAGCAATTGCTTTTGACTTGTGATAGTCATTTTTCAAAGATGTTTCTTATGGAAAAAAAGTCTGATTAGCTATTTTTAAAAGTAGTCATGTATGCGTCAGTTTTATAGTGAGTAAGAAACTACATCTTTGGTTGTTTATGAACAAAGTGGTGCTCTCAGAGTCAGGTAGGAGAACTTGCTACTGGTATCATTTAATAGAAAATGTCAGCAGGTTGTTGATTTCATGCTAATTGCAGATTAGAAATTCTAATAAGGTGAGGGTTTTTTGCCTGATGTGTAATTAACAACTCCTACCTGGAGAGCAGTATGACTCCACTCTGAGCACCCCCTGACCTCCTTTAACGTCAAAACAGAGACAATACAGTGATCTCAAGGCTCAAACAAGTTTATTTGTCACCTGACACACATACCTGGGCATAAGGAAGCTCCTCCTTTTATACTAAGCTCTTGAGAAATTAGTCCTTCACTACCTATATGAGGAATGAGTGAAAAAAAATTTTATTACATAGACACTCCAGTTTCATGAATAAGGACAGTATACAATATTTTGTTGTTGGAATTTATTTTTAAAAGTTTTTGTGCGTTTTAATAGTTTCCCAGGATTAGTTGAGAATTAAACCTTTTTGCTCTCTTGAAAGAGAGATTCAAAGCTGATTTGAAATTAAGAGAACTGAGATGGTCAGTCCTTGTTGGGTGGGCCAAAACTGACAATACCAGGCCACACTGAAAAGAGACCTGGAGGCACACTGCTTTTCTCTGAATTTAAGCTTGTGGCAATGAGTCATGGGACTGGGCTCAGCCAGGCCGTGCGCTTGAAACGCATGATTTTGTTATTCTTTTCGTTAATATTTGACTGCCCATATAGTACGCCAGGAACTGAATAAAGCGCTTAGCCTTAAGCCGTGTTCTTTAAGCCCCAACAAGGTTTAGTCCAAGGATCTGAACAGAAACTGGGAAAAAGTAAAAGATGTATGTTTAACAGTCTGTAGAATGATGAAAAATGGGGTAGAATCCAAGTAAAGAAATTGGCAGGGGAATAAATGGAGGATGTGAGTTTTAATGGGGTATTTGAGGCAGAAGAGGAAATGTTTTTTGCCTTATGCTTGTAAGTTTTGTCCTGTTTATACATAGAAACAGCATAGCATGGTGGATATAGGAAGACCTGGGTTTGGTTTCATGTTCAATCATTTACCAGCAACATGATCCTCAGATGGCAGCTAGGTGGCTCAGTGGATAGAGCATTGGTCCTGGAGTCAGGAATACCCATCTTCATGAGTTCAAATCTAGCCTCAGACACTTACTAGCTGTGTGACTCTTTGCAGGTCACTTAACTTTGTTTGCCGTAGTTCCTTATCTGCCAGATGAGTTGGGGAAGGAAATGATAAAACACTCCAGTATCTTTGCCAAGAAAACCCCAAATGGGGTCACAAAAAGTCAGGCATGAATGAAACACAACAGCAACAAGAAGTATCCTCAGATAGTCCCTTAATCTCTCTCAGGCACACTTTCTTCATCTGTAAAATGTGTCTGACGATAGGACCTACTTCACAAGGTTGTCTCAAAGACCACATGAGATAATTTATGGAAAGTGCTCCCTAAATGTCATTTATTATGAACATAGAAGAATACATCTGGGAATGAAGCGAATAAACAAAGTAAGGTGGAGCAGGAAAGTAAAATGAGGCAAGAGGGAGAGATAAAGGAAGTGTGGTTGAATTAAACTTTTCATACCGAAAAGAAGTCATTGGACTTTTTGCTCTGGGTCTTAACCCAGAAAAGCTGAGTAAGTCTGTGAAGTCATCTCTGAGATTGTATCTTCCTGTTGGACACGTTTGGTCATTATCACTGCATGTGTGTGGTGCGGTTCCAGGTTCACAAGCTTGGTCACCCTCATGGCCTCTCCTAATGCTTCTCTTGTTGTTCCTCCAACAACAAATCACAGGGATTAGGTTATGAGCCATCCCTGTTGTTTTCATACAGCTGCCACCTCCAGAGTGGAAATGGGATTTATCTCCTGCTCTCTGTAAATAGCACACAACTTTTCTTTTAATATTTTTAAAGGATTTTATTGTTGTGTACTAGAGGGAAAAGCAGAATAGAATAATAGTGATGATAGTGATGATGAGAGCCAACGTTTATATAGTACTTTTGGGGTTTACCAAGTGCTTTACACATATTATTTGATCCTCACAATAATTCTGGGAAGTAGGTGCTATTCCAATCCCCATTTTCCAAATGAGGAACTTGATGCGGTCAGAGTTGGAGTGACTTGCCCAATGTCACACCACTAATGTGTGTCCAAGGTGAGAGTCAAACTCAGATTTTCTGACTTGAGTCTAGAAAGAGTACTAGATTTGAAGTCACAAGACCTGATTTTCAATGTCAGCTTTGTAACTTAATGCCTTTGTGACCTTGGACAAGTTATTGGCCCTCTATAGCCCTGAGTTTCATTATCTGTAAAATAAGTGTGCAGTATTGAATTAATGGCATTCTAAGTTCCTTTTGAACTCAAAAAAAAAACTTTATAGTTTTATGAAACATAATGAGAGTAGCTAATAAAAAAATCTTAAGGAAAGTTACAAATTCTGTTACTTGGCATCTAATCCTGGTTTTTCTTGCACATTTATAGGAAACAAGATTTGGCTTTCTCAGTGCCTATTTTCTTTTTCCCCAACCCTCATTAAGCTCCTGACCTTGACTGGTGACTCCCATTTCTAAGGTATCCTCAAAGTGAACCCTCTTTTACCCCATGACTTTGGCAAGAGTCATATGACTTCTCTTGGCATCTGGGATGAGGAAGAATTATGCTTCATTAAGACTTCCATTTCAACTGTCTCAGGCCTTTTCTTAAAAATTTGAGCCTCTGATCCTGGACATTAATTGCCTTTTGACTTTGAGAGCTTTCCTGGTTGGTTGGATATAATTGCCTTATTCAACTGGTACTATCAGTTTTGTGAAATTGGCTTCCCTTCTTCATTGCCTTAGACTGCCATCTGATCTCTCTCCTCCCTGAATACCCTGTGATGTCAGGACTTCGGGAATCTTTCACGCTTCTTTCTATTGAGACTACTTTCCCCGTGCTCTAAATTTATGACTCTGGTGATTGGTCTCATGTAATCTCCTTCCAGGATACTCTTATTTCCCATTTCAAGTCCTATCCCTCCATGATGTTCCCTCTTACCCAGGTTCCAGCTTCAGGCCTTCTATGCACCTATCTCACAGGTAAAAACAGTAATAATAGATACAGCATGAGCCCAGTTAATAGTGGATTCCTCTCTAGACCCAATCTTCTTGCCGTATCCCTCCCTGAGTCTCATTACACTGAGCCATGACTCAGGACCTTCTCCTGGTAGTGGTTTTTTCAAGAAAAAAAATATGCATACTTGACCCTCATGGAGTACATGATATCAGACCTATTTCTCCTCCATTAAGGGCAGGGTTTTCCACATACTGAACTTGTTTGTCAGTTGTTGCTTGTTTGAAAAGACTGGCTGTTTATGTGAAATGCCTATTTTCTTTTAATCTTTTAGTGGACTAGCTTGTTAATTCAGGTGTAATGAACAAAAGGAATTGTACATGTAGAAAGTCTAAATAGGAAATGTCTGGAATGTGGGCCATGCCTATCCATTTAGAAAAGCACTGAGCCTATGTAACATCTGGCATAAATATCACTAAGTAGGTACTGGCTTGCCCATCTTACATAAAAATATAACTTCTCTGCTTCAGAGACCAGGCTTCTATTGAGGAATATTACCATTACTAATCAGCCTAATTTAGAAGTAAGTCCAGACATCTGCCCACAACTTAAGGATTTTCTAACCACTGAGAAGGAAAAGCAGCTGTGTTATGATAGTGTTCATACTTGCACACTCACACATGCATACAAACATACCTATAGATATATCTATTTATATAGATAGCTGCAGGTCTATGTTTATATGCAAATATAGCTATCAAATGAGAGAGAATATGTTTAGGTGCTTTGCAAAACCTTAAAGCACTGTACACATTTCAATTATATAAATGCATGCACATTCACACGTAACCATTCAACTTTATGCACCACCATGTCTATACCAACTCACCTTGGTATTTTCCACAAATTACCTGATGACATAATTTCTCTGAGCGCTCCAGATTGCTTTATACGAGTGTGAAAGTACAGCCGACCTCATCTAGCCGGAGTCTAACAGCTGATAACTTCTGTTCCTAGTTACAGTTCTTAGCTCATCAAAGAATATTAAAGAAAGACTCAAGAATAACTGCTGACCTCATTGCCATATTCATTGGGCACCATGTTGGTATGATTAAAAGAGATTAATATTGCCGGGTGTTACTCAGCAATCATTCAGCAAATGCTGATGCTTATGTTCTTGGCCTAATGATTTATTGACAACTGAAATCTGCTGTCCTACTTACTGACTTATTATAGATTCAGAATCATAACCATTAAATCTAATTAATAACTATTAAATATAATCCATAACCTAGTGTGTGTGTGGGGCACTCTACTGGGTGCTGGGGTCATTTGAAGACAGAAAATTGAAACAGCCTGCCCTCAAAGATCCCCTAGCCCAGAAAGAAGGATCAGACAAATGCACAGATATGAAAGGTTTAGCTTTGTGGGAGAGAGAAAGTGTTTCTAAATGGGAAGAAATGAAGGAAGAGGAGACCAGAACGGATGTGGCATCTGCCCTGGGCTTTAAGGATAGAAAAGACTGCCAGAGGTAGAGTTAGAGGAGGAGACTATTTTAGGCATGGGGGACAACCCATGCAAAACAAGAAGGCTTAAAAGGGAAGGATGAGAACAGGGTTTGGCAGGAACCACACCAAGTCATGTTTAGGGAACAGTACAAGACAGAATAGAGTCTGTCTGATTCATTCAAGTATTTATGGCTAACTACCTCCCCCATCTTTCTTTTTCTCACAGTCTCTGTTCTCAGGAAGTTTTGGGTTTAATTGGGAAGATTAAACTGGAAAGAAATATCAAGGCTAGGGTATATTCATTTGATTAAGTGTCCAGTTGTGTGGTATAGGAAGAAACTATAGGCCTGTCAAAATTTCTCTGAGGCTTAGTTTCTCTCTCTGTCTCTTACACACACACACACACACACACACACACACACACACACGTATGCACACTCACAACTAGCACTTTCTTTTTTTCTTTTTTAATTTTAAATTAACAAGTCAAATAAAAAAAGATTACTTTGCCATTGTGCCAAGCCCCGGGAAAACAATTAAAAATAAAAAAAAAGAAAGATGGTCTCTGCCCTCAAGGAGTTTACATTTTGTTGAGGGAAAGATAACACATAAAAGGAAGTTGAAAGGGTGAGGGAAGAAAGATAAGGTACCTACATAGGGGTATGGTAGAGAAATTCGTGGTAGCCAATCAGAGGTAGAATCTATGGAATTAGAGGTGAGAGATACTTCTGATGTGAGAAATTGAGGAGGTAAAGTGAATGTCCAGGCTGAGACATTTACTTTTTTTCTCCCCTCTACTTTTCCCCTTCCATTGGAAAAAAAATGGGTGGGGGGGGGGCGGTAAATCCCTGAAGCATGGAAAGAAATCAGAGAAAGAAAAAAAAAGACCTGTATGTACAAAAACATTTGTAGCAGCTTTTTGTCATGACCTTTGTTTCTTTAATAAATGGGGATAATACCCACGGGACTTATTATATGGTTATTATGAGGATCAAATGGGGTAATGTGTATAAAACACTTTATAAATCTTTTAAAGTCCTATATAAATGTCAGTTGTTATAATAATGATGATATTTTCATAATCATCACTGTTAATAAAAGGCTTCAAGAGAATGAGGATGTTGTTCTATTTCTGAATAGCTAGGGAAAACCATCATGGAAGAAGCTGATTCTTGCATGGGGTCTCTGCATATGCCACCAGACCATGTGTTCACCCCCAGCAAGGACCTTGTCTTTCATTTTCTCCTAAGTCTCCCATAGTGTCGCAATGCATAGGCCTGGACACACAGTTGGAATTCACTAAAGGCTTCTCGATAGAATACTTTTTGGACCTCCCAAGTGAGCTGGTAGATAGTAATAGAAGCCTCAATAGAAGCCTGTTCGGTCATTTCAGTCATGTCCAACTCTTCATGGCCTCATTTGGGGTTTTCTTGGCAAAGATACGGGAGTGGTTTGCCATTTCTTTCTCCAGCTGATTTGACAGATGAGGAACTAAGGCAAACAAGGTTAAGTGACTTGTCCAGGGTCACACAGCTAGTAAATGTCTGAAGCTGGATTTGAACTATGAAGGTGAGTCTTCCTGATTCCAGGCCCAGTACTCTATCCACTGAACTACTAGTTGCCCCCCTACAGTAGCCTAGCCCCATATAATTTCCAGATTCTCCATTACCTCCTCCCAACAATCCTATGAGGGAGTTAGGATAGGTATTATTATATCATATCACCATAAATGAGACATATATATTTAATTTCCAAATAATCTCAATGTATATACTAAACCTAAACATTTCCGACTAATTAATGCCTTTGTTATATTTATTCCATTAGTTTTATCCCACTTGCCTAAATTTTATTTAGAGAGGGCCGTCCAGATTTGGAAACATGATTCTAAGTCAATCCAAATGAAGATGTTGACCACCACTGCCTACCATATAATTAACATTACAATTTCAAAAGCCATTTTCCCTTTTGTCTTTACATAACTATAGTCTTATACCTAATTTATTTTTCATTTTTGCTGTGACTCCTCCTGGAATTTTTAAAAACTCCTCCCCTCCCTTCCTGTGGATTCCTGCTTAATACCTTTGGTTAAGATTTTCCCATAATTGAAATAGTGTTTTTTCTTTAGCTTACTTTTAACTTCATCAAGTGTTCTGGTTTTTTTCTATGTTTGTAACTCAGCTAAGATCTTCTAATTTTGTTTTGTTTGTATTCCCCCCCTCCCCCCGCCCCAAAGTATCTTTATCAGTAATCTAAAGACAAGATTAATGAACTTCTACTTTGTATTAGGCTTCCTGTAGGTCTCCATAAATGTGCTCATTTCTAACAAAATTTGGTGGTGCTTTCCTTAATTAAGGTAGAGATAACGCTTTGTGTCTGATATCTAACAAAAATCTAAATGTTTTATATTGCCTCTAATGTTAATTTCACTCATTAAAGTTTTAACTTAAAAAGCATGTAGCCTTACCAAGTCCAATTTGTTTCCCTTCTGATTGTTTATTCAGCTGATAATGGATTTATTATTAAGTATTTTGATATTCTTTCATAGACTTGATGGGTGTTTGCTTTGATATGTACTTTCATCATTTTAAATAGGGATTGATAATAGATTTATCTAGAAAGATGTTCTCTAACTGGGTTAATCTTCATGTTATCTTTGCATCATATCTCATTTTTAGATTGTCAGATATGCCAGCATCTGAATAGGCACCCCAATTTAGCCTTTTGCATTGATTTGAATGATTTTGCTAACCATTTCGAATGTACTGTGAATCAATTTTGAGAGACATGGAGGAGGGAAGGCAGGTTAGAGTTTATTTCTGAGCTGTGTTTAATTTCTGCTGCCTAAATCACTGGCACTGGAAATTCTTTAATGAAAAAAGTTCAGTTTTCAGTGAGAATAGGTAGGGCTTGTAATGAGGTATTGTGGGGAAATTGTCAGGCTGGGAGCCAAGAGACCAGGTTTCCAGCACTAGCTTTCCACCAACTGTTTTATCAGCTAAGATAAGTCCATTCATCCATTCTGGCCTCATGCACTGCCTACTTGCATTTTCTCGAACACACTGCCCCATGTCTCATCTCTATACCTTTTCACTGGCTGTTCTTCATGTCTAGAATGTTCTGCCTTCTCATCTCTACCTCTTGGATTCTCTTGCTTCCTTCAAGTCTCAGCTCAAAGCCCATCTTCTACAGGATGACTTTCCCAGTCCTCTCAGTGGCTAGTGCCTGCCCTCCCAGATTACTTTCCAGCTACTATGTATCTATTTATTTACATGTTTTCTCCCCCATTCGAATGTGTGCTCCTTGATGGTAGGGATTATTTTTTGCCTTTCTTTGTACCCCCAGAATGTAGCACAATGCCTGGCATATTGTTGGTGCTTAAAAAATAATTATTGACTATGTCTAAAATGATAGAATTGGACTAGATCTCTCAGGACTGGGAATCTCTGTGCTTTTAGTGAAAATGAGAAGTAGAATAAAAACTAATGACTGCAAATACCTTGGTACTGGATTTTGGCAGCTTGACTATATCTATATATATCTATATCGACATAGATATATATGTGCTATTCTTGAATGAAATAATTTCCCATAGTATAAAATAGCGAAAGGATACATGTTTCATTCATAACAAAAATTTTATTTCCCAAAATAGTTTTTTAACAAAGCAAGAGAAACAATCTTAAAAAATTCTTCATTCAGTACAAGTAATGCAGGTAATAGATTATTTGTAACTAGTTAACTGGAGCAGACAAATATTTTCAGCTACGTGTATTATACTCTTTGGTTTGTGGATGGAGAGAAAGCGGGTGGTTGTAGAGGGTCTCCCACCTTTGCCTGACACAGCAAAGTCTACTGTTTGATTGGTTGTTGTCAAGGAAACCAATTTGCTAAGCGAAGCCCAAATGTCTCATGTCTGTCCCTGCGGTATTTTGGGCTCATCTCTTTCCTTCTCCCTCTCAGTCTTGTCCATGTGCCATTTGCAGCCCTCTGATTGGAAGTTGGTAAGAACAATGAAGGCAGTTTCTGCATTGCTTGCCACATAGCAGATGAACAGAAGGAAACAGTTACGGTTGTATATTAGGCTTATAATAGGACAGAAGAGAGGACTTGACTTTGCAAGCTTCTCTGGGTATTCCATCCCTGGAGGAATGAATGAGCAGAAGGTCTCACTCCCATTGTTCCGTGCATGAGGACCTCACTGCTGGATACAGATTAAGCACTATGAATGAGTTGTAGGAGGACATGGTTTCTGGCAGCTCTCTTTTCTTTTGTATCCTCCTTTGGATATGGATATCACATGTTTTAAAGAAATTCATCAATATAAGGATAAATTGAATTCTCTCCTGTGCACAAGGCATAAGAGGATGTGTAGGTAGGTTTGCAGTGTGCACCAATGGAGGGAATACTGAAGCCCAATGGGTTCACTGAAGTTTGTGCTTAAAGATATAGGGATTTCCCTAACTGTAGAGAAGGAAGCTTCTGTCTGTGAAATTCTGCCCTGGAGCTAACAGGATATTAGTGCTGCTCCTGAGCTTTCAATGATTCCAGTACTTACCTGCATACCATTAAAAGAGGACATGAGACATGACCAAGTCAGAGGCAGCTGTCTTGGAGAATTCCCTTGGTCACAAGTAGCTGGCGGGGGTGGGGGATGTAAGGGACATACAAAATGGCACCTAGAATCATTGAAGGGTTTTGTTGGTCCAAACTCTACCTGGACAACTACCTCTTTGCAACCATTTGCTGCTAGTTCTGCCTCCTAGGGAAATTCATGAAAAATCTAAACCCTCTTGCACATATCATGCCCCTCCCCCCCATTCAGAGTCTTCTGTCAGATTAAACATTCCTAGTTCCTTCAACTGATCCTTATACTACTGATCTTGACACTCTTTGCCATCCGAGCTGCCTTCCTGATACTCTCCAGTTTATCATTGTCCTTCCTAAGATGTGGCTTCCCTAAGTGAACCTATTACTAGAGATGCTGTCTGACTGGGGAAGGGTGCAGTGGGGTGGTCACCTCCCTAGTCCTTGGTCCTTTGTCTCTCAATGTGGCCTTAGACCAGATTAGCTTTCTTAGCTATTTTATCTCACTGCTGACTCATCCTGAACCTGCAGTCCCCTAAAGTCCCCTAGATTCCATTGGATGATGAGTCTGTTGAGTTAGTATGTCAGGATCTTTACCCAGGATGATCACTGTAGATGGACAGGGAGGCAGAATTCTTCTCTCTCCCTCCTTTTCCCCCTTCAACACTTTTTACAACAGCTTTGAAGGTCCAGCCTGGATGTTGAGAATTTAGACTGGAAGTTCCAACTCCTTTTGACAGAACGCTTATTTACCATTGATGTTAGTCATGTGCAGTAGGTAAAGGCTGTACTTACTTAGCAGAATCAGAGCTGTGTCAGAAACTAAATGACCCAAGCAATAATTGGTCCAAATCCCATACTCAGCTTTTTAGTGACCTGGGCACCCTGTAAATTCTGCATGTCTGTATTCTTGAAGAGGATCCAAGGCAGTAATGAGAAGAATGGATTATTTACCTCATGTCAGCGTACCTTTACCTTGAAAACACACACACACACACACACACACACACACACACACACACACCCCTAAATGAATACCTAGCACTTTAATTAACAGTTCTTGGCTTTTTTTTTTTGAGCACACTTTTTTTTTTTTCAACATCATGGTAGGAAATGTAACAAAACAAAAACAAAAAACTTGCAAAGCAGTATCTGCCTCCAAGTCACTTAACTCCTCTAAGTCTTAGTTTTTTAATCTGGAAAATGGGGATAATATATGCAGTACCTGTCACCACAGTGTTGGTATGTGGTTCAAATGAGATGATATGCATAGAGTGCTCCATAAAACTTGAAAATGCTCTACAAATTTCAGCTCTTCCTATTAGTCTTATAATAATAGCTATCATTTAATAATTAATAGTGTGGTAATATTTTCAAAGCACTTTGTATATGTTATATGATTTTATCCTCACAACAACCTTGGGTAGTGAGTGATACAGAGGAGGAAACTGATTCTGAGATAGGTTAAGTGACTTCCCAAGGTCACAGGATTCTTAAAGTGTCTGAGTTAGGATTTGAACCCAGGTCTTCCTGGCTCCAGCACCTTAGCTGTCTCATATTACCACTTCATGCCAGAGGGTATGAGAGCAGTACTCTTGCTGAAGTTGCTCTTTTAATGTGAACTTATTGATAAAGTGGTAATGGTATAAGTGTTGTTCTTGAAACATAATGTGACCATACATACCAATGAGGGATAGATCTTTTAGTTGCCTTAGTTTTGCTCATATTTTTGAGAATTTTACAAAAGTCCTCTCTAGTGTATTTCTGGAATTCCTGAAAGCCTGGAAAGCAGAAGGGGAAAAAAAATTACGGTTTATCTCCTGGCTGTTCCTTTAGTTAGTATGTTATTGAAATCCTGCAGCTACCCTTTTCAACACTAGGTGGCAGAGTATTGTCAAGGTGAAATGCTCATTAAGGGGCTTTGTTTTCTTCCTCCAGCTGGAAATTGACAGATGAGTGTGTTACCCTTGTAAAAAGTCACATGCAAATCTTATTTTTTTTTTCAGATCCTACTGAGTGTGAAAATGGGTCAAAAAAGAAACTCATATTTTAGAAAATAAAATGCCATCTTTTTAGTATGTAATATATATAGAACTACCCTATATTATACAGATATGTCAAGGATATGCACATAACCTAGGACATAGTCTGAATGAATAAAAAAGCATTTATTAAGGGTTTGCTTAGTGCCACTTATGTGCTGAAAGTTGGGGTATACAAATATAGGCAAACAAGACAGTCCTTAGTTTCAAAGATCTTGCATTCTAATGGGAGAAGTCAACTCATAAGAAAGAGTTAGAATATAAGCTGATGTTATGGTTTGGAAGTGGTTTGGTTCTGGTTAAGATAAAACAAAAGCTTCCATATCAATTTTGGTGGTGGAAGGGAAAGAAGAAATGAGAAGGATGGTCAGAGTGCAGGTAGCATGGTTCTAAAATGACCAATTAATTATTATTAAGTAATATATTAATATACTAATTAACATTAAACTTAATTTAATAATAAAAATTAAAGCAATTTTAAAATTAAAATTACTTAATATATTAATGATAATTTAAGTAATATTATAGATATTACTTATCTAGGTAAGATAAGGCAAGAGATCATCAATCAGAGCACATAGATTTCAAAAGTTAGTTGCCTGAAGTTTAGAGAGGTTAAGAAGCTTTCTCATGAACACCAGATTAATTAATACTAGTGCTAGGAGTTAGATCTCCCTGACTCCAAATAAAGCCAACTTTGTACCACACTGTGCTGCTCTTATAAAAGGTCAAAGTTAAGATTCTCTGCTCTGGTGTCAAATAAGAGTAGCCTATCATAAAATATACACGTTTCACTTAATTCTCATTCATTCTTCATTCAATGAACATTTTGTTAAATGCTCATTTCATTTAAGTATTGTAGTTTGAAGAGTCACTTTTATCCCCAATGCTTAGCACAGTGCCCAGTATACAGTGGGTACTTAATAAATGCTTGTTGATTTCATTCTGAATGAAAAAGATGGTAAGATAAGGAACTAATCCAAAGTGAAATGAGCAGAACCAGGAGACCATTGTACATAGTAATAGCAACATTGTTTCAATGATCAACTATGAATAACTTAACTCTTCCCAGCAATACAATGATCCAAGACAGTTCCAAAGGATTCATGATAGAAAATTCACATCCAGAGAAATAACTGAATCTACTGAAAGTAGATCGAAGCATACTATTTTTGATTTATTTTTTTCCCTTTTGGTCCGTTTCTTCTTTCACAACTTGACTAATATGGAAATATGTTTTACATGATTACATATATGTAACCTATAGCAAATTGCTTACCATTTTGGGAAAGGGAGGGAGGCAGAAAATTTGGAACTCATTTTTTTAAATGAATGTTAAAAATTTTCTTTATATGTAATTGAAAAAAATGCTGTTTTTAAAAAATTGAAAGAAGCAGAGAAAGATAGTAAAACCAAGGGCTTCCTTTTCTTTGGTGCTTCACAAGCATGTATATAGGAATATTATAAGACAAGATATGGATGGATTTAATATTTTTGAAGGTCGTTCTTCTTTAAGAGAAATTGGGTGACCTAGCAGATAGAGAGTTGGTCTCCAATGGAGAGTCCCAGCAGATTTCCTTTTGACCCTATGTTGTTTGACATTTTTATCTGAAACTTGGATGAAGGCATAGATGGCATGTTAACCAGATTTTCAGACAAAGCAAATCTGGGAGAGATAGTGAATATATTAGGCGACATGGAACCAGGATCCAAAATCATTTCAGTGAACCAGAGCAGAGACTAGATTTCTTCTTGGTGTTAGAAATCCAGGAACTGCATTCAGTGGATGAAGTTATAGACTGGTAGATTTATATTCTTAAAAATTAGAGTTGTAGCCTAGAAAAGGAGTGAGTTTTCACTTATTGGAGGTTTCTAAATAGAGGAGGGATGATTTCTAGTTAGGAATGTCATAGACGAAAACCCAGCTGAAGTCCTTAGGTCACCTTTGAAGCCCCTTCTGACTTTGAAATATTGTGATTTGTAGGGGGGGACCCTATTTTCATAAAATGTAATATGCATGCCTATAGTTTCTATTGACTGTGGCTTTTAAAATTTTTTACATATTCATTTTCATTTCTGTGAAGGTTAGGCTAACTGGTATGGACTCCAAACATCACTAGTAGTGTGACTGAGGACAAGTCACTGACCCTTTCTAAGCCTCTCTTTTCCCTGTTGATCTAAGGCCATCTAGCTCTAGCACTTCATGATTTGATGATTCTGTGATAAAGAGATTTATCACAATTATGTATTTTGTTCCCCGTTAAGATTCTTTTGATTAGTGATGTATTGACATATGTCTTCTCACTATAGAACTGATTGCCTTTTTTCTGGGGAAATACATATATACTTTGGCAAATTCCTTTTAAAACAATTCATAATTTTTTAAAAACATTTTCTCTTTCTTTTCCTCACTAGGGAAACTAGTGGAAAAAGTCTTTGTATTAAGGCTTCTTATCATATCTATGTAGGTGAGAATGTTGCCTTGTGCTTCAGCAAAGGCATTACTATGCCCTGGAAGCTTTTAAACCTAGAATTGGCATGTTATTGAACAGTGCCCATTTAATGTGCAGCTGAAATTCTGTGCTTCTCATTTATTGACGATCCATTAATAGAGTACTCCATTCTGCTGTAGTGGAGAGCCCTCTCTGGAGTAGGATCCCTTAATGTGTCTGTGTATCGGACAAAAATAAGATATACTCCATTATGAATCAGAATTTTAGTAGTTTTTTTTTTTACACTGGCAAAGGCAGATGATAAAAACCCCAAGAGTATGTGGCATTATAGCATGCATTTATTCAGACTTGTGAAAAGAAATAGTTACTCAGATTGGTGAGTTGCCTCCCAGTGAAAGTTAGATATTGAAAGTGATACGATAATAAAAGTAACAATGTTTTGAGGCTTGCAGAGTCCATGCGTTATCTCCTTTGATCCTCACTATAGCCTTGTAAGGCTTCTATTATTATTATTCCTATTTTAAAGATGAGGAAACTGAGGCACAGAGAACTTAAGTGATTTGCCCAGGCTTACATAGTCAGTAAATGTCTGTGGTAAGATTTGAACTCAAGTCTTCTGACTCCCAAGTCTAATACTCTATCCACTGTGCACCTGACTGTACCCATCAATCACAGTAATGAGAATTTGACTGAAGACAACTCTCTGGACTTAGTCACCTAGAGATATGTGCTTCTCAAGGATGGGTTATTCCTTATTTGAATTCTAAGGGGAATAAGGGAGGGTAAGTATAATTAGCTGGGTTGAGCAGGTATTTTAAAAAAAAAGGCCCTTAATATCGATAAAAGACTGTTAAAGTTGTAGCGTCCATAACTTGGTTGCACTCTCCTTTTCTAGCTTTACTCCACCCCTTCAAGCCTCTTTAGATTATCTGTATGCCAGTAAAACTGTTAAAAGTACCCAGAAGGTTTGTTTTCAATTACATTAAAAATCTCCCCTGTGATTTTGTTTGTTCTATTAATATTTTAGCAAATTATCTTTATAGGTCATGCAGAGGTAAACATTGGTATAATTTGTACTTGAATAATAAATTAATGGGGTCTGAATTAATTAGCTTTTTTCTTCACACTGATCTCAGAGTATAACTCCCCCCCAAGCCCCCATATGGGTTACAAGGGCAAGGGAAATTTTGTAGCAGAATAAAAGAAATTAAACTTATTTTCACTCTGAAAAATTATCATAAGTAATGAGCATTTGTGAGTTACACATAATTCCATTTTTAATATTTTAAAGGAAAATATTGCAAACCTGAACATTTTCTCATTGGGCCAAACTGGTTGATGTTCTAAGAAACATCAGGCACCTCCTAAAAGGAAATGGTACGTTTAGGAATTCTAGGATCATAGGTTTAGAACTGGAACTGCAGTAGGCATCTAGTCCAGCTCCCTCATTTTGTGGGTGAAAAAAACTGAGGGTCCAGGGAGTTGAAGTGCTTTGCCTTTAGGTCAGCCCAGGTAGCAAGGAGCAGAGCTGGAAGCCAAACCTAGGTCATTGTACTACACTGCCCTCTAAAGGACATCCTGTAATTCTCAGGCCAATTAAGCTTATTGGGATCTTTTATTATATCTCTTCTCAGTCTTGAGCCAGACTTGAAATTTCATTTGTGAGTTTCCAGTGTGAAAATCCCCCCTGACTGTAGTCAACTTTTCTATAGCTTAAATTTTAGAAAATTGCCTGGGTCCTACTAAAAAGCTAACTGACTTGCTATGGTCATAAAGTTATATTGTGTAAGGGGTGGTACTTGCACTCATGCTCCTGATTTCAAAAATAGCCCTGAATTCACAAAATCAACTGGCTACCTTAACTCTTTTGTTTTTTGGAGAGGGGAAGGCAAGGAAATTTGGGTTAAGTGACTTGCCCAGTCACACAGCTAGTAAGTGTCAGGTGTCTGAGGCTGGATTTGAGCTCAGGTCCTCCTAACTCCAGGGCGGGTGCTCTATTCATGGTGCCACCTAGCTGTCCCTTACTTTACCTCTTTTACTATGATAATACCTTACATATATAACACCTTCACAATTGCAAAGCACTTGCATTGTATAAGGTGCTCTCTCCTCTTTTCATATGGAGCTGATTAGTGGTGAAAAGAAGAGGAAAAAAAATATTTCTACATAAAGGAACATATTTATAGTATGTCAAAGGATTTAACATATTGCCATTGTTGTAGATGTTTTGAAACTAAAAGGATCAGTGATATAACTTTTTTAATAGTATTTTTATATCATTTGAAATGCCAAATGGTATTTGAATAGTTTTGGACAGAAAATGAAGTATGGTATAAATCTAAAGACTCATCTCCTTGTGAACAATATATGATAATGCCTTGCTTGTGTTGGAACACTTCAATGTTCCAAAGAGGGAGAAAATATTTTTATTTCTTAATAAATATGAATATAAAGAAAAACAGTTCCTTGGACACCAAAGCAATGGAGGACCATGTTGAAGCCTTCAAAAGTAGTGTGGGTACATTGAGAGAATGGGCTTTGTTGTTCATGACCTTCAGTGATTGCTATTGCCCAACTAGGGTTTGAAGTCAGTCTTCTCATAAGAGCCTCTGCTGCACCAGTGGCTTGAGAAGGAAAGTCAGAGAAGACTTTGCTGCTGCTTTGATGTCCTGGTGAGCTGGCTCAGAGTCCTCCTGAGCTGTGTTGCTGTGAGCCCCATTGTGGTTGGATGATTCAGCATGCCTGTGAGTGAATAACTGATGAGGCTGGTCTGTATCACCCAGAAATAGCCATTTTGATGAACCTGCCCAAGTAGAAGTGTGATAAACCTCAAGAGCAGCAATTTTGGGTATCACACACATATCTGTTCTGGAATAGACCATTAACATTGAAGCCTGTCCTCTAGAATTGTGAATAGCCCTAAACAAATGGGTTTTCCTCCTCCATGTCAGGTTCTTGTAAGTGTGTGCTCACTTCTCACCATAGTGAATCAACAGAACTTTTTTTAGCATTTAGGATGCAAAGAAAGGCAAAAACAGCCCAAGCTCTCAAGGGAATTCACATTCTAGTGGACACTGAGTGCATTGGTGGAAGAGTATCATTCAAATTTATATATGTACTGTAATGTGATTTATTATTTATGCATTTAATATATCAGTACCTGCAAATATTATTTCCTTTGCTTTCTTTTAAAGTAAATTGTTATGTTTTAGATCTAAAAATGTCATTGCTGTAAGTAGCCGGCTGTATAGGTAGGAAATGCCCTTAAGGACTAGAGTGGTAAGTAGGGGAAATCTATTTCTCCCAACAGGTTTACCCCTAGGACGGTGAGAGAGTTTGAATGTAACCTTGTGGTATGAGACCTACTAGAATGAGAGCAGGTTGGAATGAATGAACAAACCAGAGAATAGAGAATGAGGGTTGGCCCACCTAAGTGAGAGGTATGAGGCCCTTACCGAGTTTGGGTGGGCATTTAATATCACCCACTTGTGGCCTCATGTTTTTTTACAATTGCCATGTAACCATTTATTCTTTTTAATCAATTTTTATATAATTTATTTATTTTTAGTTTACAACATTCACTTCCGTAGATCTTGACTTGTAAATTTTCTCCCCCTCTGTTTCCTTCCCGCTCCTTCTCCTCCTCCTCCTCTCCCCTCCCCAAGACAGTGTGTAATCTGATATAGGCTCCACTTATATATTCATATTAAACATATTTTCACGTTAGTTGTGATATAAAGATTTGTCATTTATAGTAGATTCTGACATATCTTGGGTGATCCTGACTGTGGTCTCCTTGGTATGTAAATTCCTTTTATACATTTGCAGTACTTTTATTTTAGTGATGAAGTCAGGCATTTTTATTATGATGCTCCTGGGACTTTTCCTTCTTTTTTCCCCCAGGAGATGACAAATCAAATTGAGGCTAACAAGTATCTGTAAAATGAGGAGGTTTGAGTCAGTGACCTTTAAGGTCCCTTCCAGCTCTCAATCTATGAGTTACTAAGCTTCTTCTTCATGGAGAGGCAGGCACAATAAAGCTCAATTAATACCATTGTCATCATGGTGAAAAAAGAATTCCCTTAATTGTCCAATGAATACCACATCCTTGCCTGTTTGAATCAACAGCTTAACTTGGTCCTCATTTCCTTGTCCCTCTTGAAATTGGAATTGTGCCAAAATTATTATTTTTTTCCTCTTCATTCCTTTTTTTGTATCATACTTTGTATGTGATTATAACGTAGACCCTAAGATTCTGAAGCTTTTATTAAGTCAAAATTTCATCGAAGCCTGATGAGTAGCACTTTTCAACGGTCTGATTTTGATTGTAATAAATATGCTAGTTCTGTGCATTAAAACAGATCCAAAAGCACTTATCAGCAGCCAAAGTTTTTTTCTTTTGTTTTGTTTCTTGTTGGAGTGAGATTTTAGACTATAATCATACTCTGAATTACTCCTAATGGGATAATGACTTTTATTTTGGAGAAAAGAGATGAATATTAATATGCCCACATAGTTTCCTCATAGACTGTTAGAATTAGAATTAGCTTTGTTTAATTCATCAATCAACAGACAATTGCTGGGAATTGAGGGGGAGGGGATTTCTGCTTATAGACTTACTGCCATTTCTCTTCATTTTGTATGTGAGAAGATGCTACTTGTTTTGAAAAGGAACTATTTCTTCATGATAATTTCCTTAAGGTCCAACCGTACTCCTCAGTGGTAGTTTCAGAGGACAAGAAGGAATATGCAGAAACTTTTTTTTTTAATAACTCAGATATAAATGCAGAAAGATTGACCAAAGCTGTGTTTGTATCCTCAAGTAAGGAAACAGGTTAAATTACATTCAGTTTTGTCACAGTATATTATGAACATCATCAACCACTAAATCTTGGAATTAACTTCGTGTCAGAGGCCTTAAGTAGCTTACTTCATTATGACAAATAAATTGTAAAGCAGCTTTTATGTATTTCCAGGCTGTTGTACAAATGAATCAATTGATCAGCAAATATCTATTAAATACATACTATGTGTAGGGTCAGTTCCAAAGCTGTTTCAAAGCTCTGCAGTAATTGATAGGAGCTGCATTAGCATTAAACGGCCTGCATATTAATGTAGTTACTATGAATAAATCATTTTGCCTACAGACTTAACTCTGTGTCTATGTATCAGGGTAAAATTTGACTTCATACTGTAAAATCTAGTAGGTGACTGCCATAATGCCACATAAATAATTGGACTAATGCTTCTGGGTCTCCCACTTCTGCATTTTTGTCTTTAGTGCCAATCTTGGCCATTATGATTACAGAGCTTTCAGTTTTGATTTTTATCTTTTTCATATGCATTGTTTTGTCGTTGTGTACTTTTTCCAGGTTTTGCTTACTGCACTTTGTCTAAGTTCATGTAAATCTTCCCATGCTTCCCTATATTCTTCATATTTATACTTACTTATTACACAGTAATATAGCATATCATATTTATGTGCTACAATTTGTTTAGCCAGTTCCCCATTGATGGGCATCTATTTGGTTTCCAGTTCTTTTCTTAGCCACTACAAAAGTGTTTCTCTAAGTTATTTTGGTGTCTGTTGGACCTTTCTTATTTAGATCTCCTTGAGGTATAAGCCCGGCAGTGAGATCTGCGAATCAAACTTATGGACATGAACAGTTGAGTAGCTTTTTGGGTGTAATTCCAGCTGACTTTCCAGAATGCTTGGCCAAGTTTACAACTTCACCAGAGTGTCTTAGTGTGACTTTCTCCCTACAATGCCACCATTCCTATCCTTTTTTTTCTTTTTTGACATTTTGTTGGGTTTGAGGTAAAACCACAGTTGTTTTGATTTTAATTTCTCTAGTTAGTGATTTGGAGCTTTCATGTATTAATTCTTCTGTGATTCTTCTTCTGAGAACTGTTTGTCGATACCTTTTGCCCACTGTTCCCTTGAGGAATGACTTCGGGTCTTATATATTTCTCTTGTTCCCTTGAATATACTAATTTTTAATGGTGAGTTTGTCTCTCTATGATTTTTTATAGGAAATTACTAACAAAAATTAATTTTAAAATGGTTCATATTCCTTCCACTCATTCTTATGTTAAAGTATATTAGAACAGTTGAGGGGAGAAATAGAAACTCTCATTAACTAACTGCTTTGTGAGAGATTATCCATGGTCTCTAGTGAATTGCCTTTTCTCAGTTCTTCATGCTGGTTCACCCTTTGACAATTTGCTTCTGGGTCGTTTGAAAAAAGAGCAATTCTTTAAAATCCATGCATTTGAACTTTGCATCCATACATTTAACTGGAAAGTATATATTTTGATGAAATATATATATTCTTGAAATGATATATATTCTTAATATATCATGATATCTTCTTATCATCTTAGTATATCATGAAATGATATATATTCTTGATGAAATACTGAATAGTCCAATAATTTTTGGCTTTGTAATTTGTGTTGACAGGCAAACTGTGGACAAGGAGTATGAAGGTTGCTTACAACATTCTACATAAATTAGGTACAAAACAAGAACCCATGGTGCGGCCTGGAGACAGGGTAAGCATTAAGTTACAGAATTTGTAAATTATCTGTGTTACATGTAGGTCTTATTAGGTACCCAACAATTATTTAAATCCCAGAGTTCAGCCTTTCCTAGGCACAGTGTGTACTTTTGTGGCCTACCCAGGAAAGTGGAACAAATGCATTTCTTTTCTAAACCTGGCTTTGTCTATCCACACTAACTACAGAGGCAAATGTCTTTGGCCACAAACTGGTGATTTTCCTCCTTCATTACTAAAGTTCTCGATGGTAATACCTTAGAATCATAAACAATTTATATTTTGCAGCGTGCTTTCACATATGTTAGCTTATTTGATCCTCAAAACTACCATTCTGGGTAAATTGAACTCCACTATCCAAGGTGAGGAAACAGAGGGAGGTGAAGTTATTTGCCTATAAGTAAACAGTAAGAGAGAATTAATGGCAGTACTTACACCTGAACTCAGGTCATTCTACCTATCATACCATTCTACAGAAGCAGTTAACTTAGCATATCATGAGAAGACTATACATAAAGAGTAGGAAGCTGCCTCCCAGGCCACTTGTCTACAGGCTACCATAGATACAATTTGAGGACCCAAATAAATTCACCCTAGCCCCTTTTTGAAGCAAAAACAGGCAATGAAGAGTAATTGACATTCTCTCTCACTCCATAGCCATACGGGTCACAGCAATGATTTATTTGTACTTTAGGGAAGATGATAGATTGGACCAGATGATCTCCTGAAATCATTTCTCACTCTAGTATTCTAAAATGGACAATAGATACCACTAATTTGAGAACAATTAAGTTTGAAATCTGGTTCTGGAACATCAATGTAAAGTGTGTACATTTATGGAATATTTCTGCATTTCATCAAATTGACTGAAGTTGGAATGTAGATAATGAAATACGATGAGAACATGGTCATAGTATGGTGGTTTCCAAATCTGTTTGTTTGCAATTTGGCATCCAGATTCTGGGAGTTCCTGGAGAATAGTAATTGCAGATTAAGCTGGCATGTATTGAACTGAGATGTGGGTAGGGGTTTGGAGAGCACAAAATTAAGTGACAATAAAATGTGGAGAAAAATATGGGTTTTTTTAAAGTGTTTGCTTAGGGTTTTTTTTTTCCACCAATAGAAAAACTATTCACATGGCTAGCATCTGGCACTTGTGTGTGACTGCTTCTTAAATAAGCACTCCCAATTAGAATTCTCATTTGTTAGAAGCTTGCTCTTGTAACAAACTGGATTTTCCCTCTTCATGAAAAATCTTGTCAATTTTTCCAAAAGAGAAGATTTTTTTTTCCCTCAGCATAATGAGCATTCAAGAGTTGGCATGTTTATAAACCACATTTGTGTGAATGATATTTTCTTTTCTTTTTTCATTAAGGAATGGGGATGCTAACACATTGGGCTCTAAAAGGGATATTACAGATGACCACTAAGATCCTTGCCAACTCCAAAAGTCTCTGATTCTGATGCTTATAGCCCAAGGCCACAGCCAGATAAATGACAAAGTCATTTTAAAAGCTACTGCTTTTCCTCCCAAGTTAGTATTGCTAGCTGGGAAATATTTTAGTGCCAGTGGACATTCATACTGAGTGGAATACTAGCTATTTCTCATCTGTAAATATGTTTAGCTGCTTTGCTCATACTTTCTTGAAGATACTTCAGGAACTCTTGATGAACTACAGTAATTGGGGGCCAGATCTACCTACATTCCTTTAGTCTCCCCAATTTGCTGCAAGGTATCTGAGAGGCTGGAGATTTGGGGTAAAGAGATCATCCCTTAGATCCAGAGCTTTGGTTCTGAATTATAACTTAATTGCCTAAACATCTCTATTCACTTTATCTTTCATTTTATCCCAGTTTATCTTTGATATTAGCCTTCACAAAGTATCCTCATTTACTTAACCTAAGTATGGTAATTCATGAAGAAACTCATGAATTTCACAGTTTATCTGTAGCTGCATGCAGGATCCCTAGCTAGCTACTCTTCCTGGAATTCCTGGTTACCTGGTACCAACTAATGAACCAAATAAAATAAAACACCTCAAAACCCAGGAAACCTGTGCTGTCTTGAGAACCCAGTATCTAGACTCTTTTATATGGCCATGTGTCTTTTGCTGTTAATTTGCTTGCTATTAAGTATTCTTACCAGTTGAAATTCTTAGTTCAGTGGTAAATGTGTATTTAATGAAATAACAGGGAAATATAGAATTGATTAAAAGGAAGCATGAGATGTTGTGGGTTTCTGATGCTGCAGGTTCATAAAAATTAGGCGTCTACTCATTTCTCTAAAATGTCTAAGGTTACTGCTCTGAGCTCACCATGGGTTCTACTATTAACATAGTGTTTGTTGGGGATTTAGACATAAATTGGAATCTTAAAAAGAATGAAGGGTAGAATTCCTTTTCCTGAGACAAATTGCAGTTTTGGTTTTAGAAAGGCTGCCAGAATTATAGCATAGCCATCTATGTTTATAATGGCGGAAGATTATGCATTATGTTGTTTGAAACTTAATACAAAGGCTTTCTGTAATGAGAATATCCTATCAAACCTCTTGGAGGCCATTCTAAAGTACTGTTCTTTTGGAACTTTTAAATTTAAAAAAAAATAAGAAATTTGATTTCACTATTGAAGTTTCTGACCTTTTTGAATGATATAAAAACAATAATAACTCATTTATGTAATGACATATTTTTCAAGGACCTTAGAGGTCATCTATAATATCACTTTCAAAGGCCAAGATGTTAATGTCGCTTCCCTCAGCCAACACATTGCTCCTGAAAAGATTATAATACAAATGATATCATCTTTATTTTACAAATGAAGAAATTGAGACTCAGAGAGATTAGGTGACTTGCCCATGACAGTGCTAGTAAGTGTAAGATTTTAGACTTGTACTTATATCTCCTTACCACATATATGGCATACATATGTATGTGTGTGTGTGTGTATATACACACACACACACACATGTGCATATGCATATATACATATATACCTACATATATCTATATCCATCTATATATCTCTCTGTGTATATCATAGATACATATCTCTATCTATCATATATACATGTGTATGTGCAATATACATATATACATACACGCACACATATATATCAAACTGATACAGAGAATCTTATGACACCTTCTGGGTTCTGTTTAGAGGCCTTAAATTGTGCATATTGATACTATCAATCTTTTTTATTTACATCAAAATGTGATATCAGAAACTTCAAAAAACCAGTATTCCTGGTTATAAAAGCTTTTTTGTTTAATCTTATATATAATCTTCTCTCAAACCATGAAATAATAAGTTTATATTTTATCAACAAAACACATGAACTTAGATTGGTCTTTATACATATTCAAAGGTTAGAAAATATATTCTTTCTTCCCTAAAATTTTCTCTATAACACCTGTATCCCCATTAATTGCTACCTAGGCCAGAAATATGAGGAAAAGGGCATGAATGCCCATACTTTCTGAATGGACCGTGATACAGGGAATTTGCTTGTTCTTCTTACACACACTCATTTGCCCTGAATATACCAAGCTCTCAGAATTTTCTTAGTTTAATTCATGAACTCAGAATGTACCACTAGCTTCTCTGAATCTGATTTGTATTAGTTATATTATTATATAATTACATATGATATGGGTTAATATTATATATAATATAATATATAACATATATTATGTGTAATATGTGTTATATTGGTTAATATCTATTTTTAAGTAATCATACTTATTTGTCTCAATATTCTTAGGAAATATAATGAATTTTTGTTCCTATTAAACTATTAAAAAGCTTATTTTATTTTTAAAAATTAGGTAACCCTGAAAAGGCTTTTACTTATTTCTTCTTGTTTCTCTGGCATTATTTGCCTTAATTTTTATGAAACAATGGCATTTTATGAAACAATTTGGCATTTTGGACAAAGGTTTCTTGATTTAGGTGAAGTCCTCGCCTGGAAAGCTGTACTGAGAGGCAGGATGGGACCCAAACTAAGCCAATGATTTATTGTTTGACTTTGGAAAACAAACAAACAAACCACTTAGCTTCACTTGTCTCAATTTCACCCTCTGGAACAAAGATGCTAAACGTTCTAGGAAGAGTGATGAATTGATGCTTACATGGTGTCTTATGCTTCCTTGGAAAAAGAAACCCCCAGTACCAACAGGGTAGAACTACTCCTCTTCCCATTCAGAGAAGATAGCTTTGTTTTAGTTAAATTGATTAAATTTTAAAAGGAACTAATGTGGGGATGATCTTTATATGTTAATCATGGGTTTAATACACTTATGAAAATAAATGCGTATAACAGTTAAGGACGTGATACTTGGAAAAATAGCACATCATATTGAGTTACTTAATAAAATCCATGTTGAAAGGACATTGCATGTATTCTTAATCATGTTATTAAAGTAAATAGAGATATCACAAGGGGTATGGATATCACAAGGGTGTCAAGCATGTGGTCCACAAAACTCCCAAATGCCAAATAGCAGGCTCTGGAATTGGAGTCATGATTACCTGGGTCCCAAGCCTGACTCAGATACATAACTCTGCTTCAGTTTCCTCCTTTGTGAAATGAAGGTTGTAGACTATGTAGTGTCTCTGGCTTTTTTCAGCCATGGATTTATGATCTTACAGTGCTATGATTTAAGGAAAAGACCTAAAGTCTCTCCTTAATATACTGTTAATCTCTTATGGGAATCTATTATGGCCATAGATCCATAGGGCAAGCCTCAGGGCTGGCTCTGCAGACCTTTAGTTGTGACCCATCTCCCATTGTGCTGTGCACTCTGTGTCTCTCTTTCAGGTAGCGCTGGTATTCCCTAACAATGACCCTGCCGCTTTCATGGTCGCCTTTTACGGCTGCTTACTGGCTGAAGTTGTTCCTGTCCCCATCGAAGTACCGCTCACCAGAAAGGTAAAGAACACATTTTTTCCCCCTGGCATTATTATTAAAGCCTATTTTAAAAGTAATGACAAGCCATAGCGCAGCTGAAGGTGGCCTATTGTGAAGCACAAATGGGCAGGCAGACTCTTTCTTTCAAAGTGCCTCTTCATCTCAGCAGGAGATGAATCGTGAGGCCCTGCAAATTATGGATTGTTTCTGAGACACGCTGCAGTTTTTTATCAGTTACCATTTCAGTAAAGGGGACGGTTATAAACCTACTCATCGTGCCTTTAAATGCTCCGTTTACTAGGAGAAGTTGGGGGGGGCGGAAAGGGGGGAGTGGAGAAGATTGTGTTTATGCACTGCCTGAATGTCCATATGGGAAGTGAAAAATGAGGAAATCACATTGCGTTTCAAGGATTTCGTTGTTTGGAATCATGTAGACCAAGCACTTAGATGGGAGAGGGAATGACTGACGGTTTTCCAGGTCCTTTGCTGTCATTTATTCACAGATACAGCCCTTTGAAGAAGAATCACTATGATGTGGTGGAAATGTTTGCCATTGGGCCAGAGGACCCAGGTTCAAATTTTGCCCCTGTCATTTATTACCTGTGTGGCCTTGGGCAAGTTGCTTAACTCTCCTGGGCCTCTTCCTTTGTAAAATTAAGAGGTTGGGTAAAATGACCTCTCATGTCTTTCTATCTCTAAATCTCTGATCCCACATCTTATAGTAGCATCCCAAATTTAGAATTAGGAGGTATGGCAGGGCCATCTAGTCCAACCCTCTTGTTTTATAGATGAGAAAATTAAGGCCCAAGGTGATTGTGATTATATAAGTTTACACAGGTAGCCAGTAGCAAAGGTAGGATTTGAACCCAGGTCCTCTGATTGATCCTATTCACGACCAGATTGCTTAGGATTTGGTTAAATGTGTAACACTCACATATCCCAGTGTCAAAAGACTGGCATCATTTTGTACGTACAAAGCATATGCTATTGCAGAGAAGTTTTGTTAAATGTAGTCTCACTGTGTTTTTAAAGCCATGAATTATAATTAGATTTTCAACTAGTTTAAATAGATGAATGCTCTGTATGAGCTAAAGCTTATATGTGATTATTCTGAGGTTTTGAAATCCATTTAATGAGTGATATATTACTCTTGCACACAAAATTACAGTAACCTGAAAATCACAGGAAAAAACGAGCACAGCCAAGATGCTGGTAAATGAATCACGACAAGCAGGCTGTATGCTGCTGTGGTGAGAACAGTAGGATTGAAAGTCAAGAAATCCCAAGTAAACCAACTAGCCTTGTGACCTTGATCGTGTCATGTGACCTCTGGGCCTCAGTTTCCCAGGAAATCTCACAGGTTCCCCTCTGAGTATTTTTACAATCTTTCCTGTGCCACTGAGAACAGACAGCGATACAAAACACATCCGAAGTGCTGTCCAGGGTCTCTGTCATTGCATAATTGCAACTTCAGCCATGCTTCCACACATGGAAAAAGATAAGCAGGGATTCCTTTGAGAAAAATATAAGAGTTGCCAGAACTCTGTTCTGTAAAGTTAAAGGAGCTCCTGCTCTATTCTGACAGAAGTAGTTGGGCCAGAATTTGGGTTTCCAAAGTCACCCCAACAAAACCCAAGGTCTTAGAGGACCCTGGCAAGGGCCAGGTCCCTGGGGCTTCTTTGCTCCCCTCCCTCTTACCACTAATAAGGCTGTAAGAGGCTCTGAACTGTATCCCTTGGAGTCAGTCACTTTGTTTTTGGAAGCTGGAGTTTAGTACCCCATTATTTTTCGGAGTAGCCCTGGTTCCTCCAAAGATTCGCCCTAACCTTCTTGGATCTCTGGATAGGAGACCCATCATTCCTGCCTCTTTGCTGTCAGATTTCTAACCTTTCTCAAGCGTGTCCTGTAGAGGCAGGATGGGAGAAAGTGATCTCTCCTTCCAATGTTCCTAAGGAATTTTGTCCTGATTTCTTCTTTGCTCTTATCATGCCCTCCCTAGTATCATGCTAATTCGTGTATCTGTTGTGTATGGACTGAGTCAGCTTGATGCAGTGGCTAAAGTGCTAAGTCTGGCGTCATGAAGCCCTGGGCTCAGAGCCAACTGCTGATGCCTTTTAGTTGACTGACCTTGGCACTTAACTTACTTTAAGGGAATCCTCTCTCTTAACTAATCTTGACTTATCTACTCAGTCATAAATCGATTGGGATCAGCATTACTGGAGGGAATTCCCATAACAGGAGGTCCTTATGCTGATGAAATCATAGATTCTTTGATTAGTCTCCTTCTTAGATTGTTAGCCTCTTGAGGGCACAGCCCTTGTATCTATGTTGCCCTCAGCAGTGTCTTGCACATAGCAGACCCTTAATACTTGTTTACTGAATTGAATCTCAGATGATGAGAGTCATAGATTAAGACATGGTTGACCCTGTGGCATGAATGCACTATAGATTACTCCCCAGTGGAGTAATGCATGCCTGGACCTTAGGTAACTTGATGGTGAGGACAAGCCCACCTCCCTCCTTCCCAAAGTAGGACACTTAGAGGACAAGGCGAATACACTAAAAGAAACAAAAAGCTATTTGGGAGCCCCCATTCTCTATTATGCTAGTCCTCTGTACCAAGTCTTTGTATGACTCTGAATACGGTGTTACGGTGAATAATTTCCAATCACGGGCAGTAGAAACCCTGTTAATCTGTCCTCGATTCAGGCAGCGCTAGTGTAGGAGAGAGGCTGATGAGTTTCTCATCCTATTGGCTCCAGCTGCTGGCTTCCTGACCCCCATTCATTTATACTACCTTTAATACTGTGCTCACTGTGAGGCTCAAAAGCCATTGTGTCTTTCCTTTCCAGCACTTTCACATACCCTATTCAGTGCAGACTGCTATTCCTTCTTGTTATTCCCAAACACTCCAAACTGTGGTTCCCCTCCCAAAATCATTTCTCCTACTCTTCTTTACCCACTTCTTCCCCTTTACCGCTTATCCAGGTCTCACCTTTGATGCCCAGCTTCATTTCTACCTCTTCTAGAAAGTTTTCCCTGATTGGATTTTTCCCCCTATGCTAGAACTACTTTCTCCCTTCTAAATTTCCATACTCTTTTGTTTATATTTCTCTGAAGTTATGATTCTCCGTTGTTACTTTTTGACTATATTCTCCTTGAGGAGAGGAAACATCCTTTATTCATAATGTAGTCCCTGTGGTGTCATTTAAAGCTAGGTCCCAATAGTGCAAATAATTAACTCCATGAAGTAGTCACATTATTCAAATATGCACTATTCACCATCAAATTATATGTAAAATATGGTAATTGGTGCCAACACAATGAAAATGTACAATGAAAATTGAAATGATACAGCCATTTTCCAGGAATGATTATTCTCAATTATTGAGATTTTGCTGTATGTATTTGGCACTCAATAAATGCTTTTTAAAAAATGAGTGAGTAAATCTATTGAAAGCTGCTGCAGTGCTTCAATCATCCATGATTCATTGCTGATGCAGATCATTACTCCTTTGTGCCTTAGTAGATGGTCTTTGGAGGTTTTGGCTAAAAACATTTATTACCCAAAGGTCAAAAGCCTCACTATCATACATCATATTGCAAATTGGCCATGTATCTTTTGGACTCTTTGCTGATATTTGGAGGTTTAAGCAGCTTATTATTGGGAATTTTCCTAATTAAATGGAAGCATTAAATCGTAATGTACATGTGTGGTCTGAATCCAGATTAAAATAAAGGATAAGCATAGTCCTGTATCCTCTTGGGGGAAGGGACGTGTGTGTGTGTGTGTGTGTGTGTGTGTGTGTGTGTGAGAGAGAGAGAGAGAGAGAGAGAGAGAGAGAGAGAGAGAGAGAGTGTGTGTGTGTAGATATTTCTCTTTTCCTTTTTATAGTGCAGGAATCAGACTGGAAAAAATGAACTAGAAATCAAGCCTTGCGAACAGTCCCAAGGGGAATGCTTTTGCTTGGTCAAAGGGTAGTGGATTTGTTTCTGGCAGTGATAGGAAGATATGTCCTCTATGCATGCATGTGTGTGTGTGTGTGTGTGTGTGTGTGTGTGTGGTCACAGAGTGACCTGGGTGGATCTCTTCTATTGTTCGATCGTTTGTGTTCATGCCTCTGCTAGCACAGGCTGTAACCTGCACAGATGAAGAGGCTGATGGAACAGGTTGATGACCCATGGTGTGCTGTGGGTCAGTTGCTACCCACCAAAAATGATATGGGGGAGTGAGATGGGAAATCTCAAACATGCATATCATCAGTAGCGGAGAACTGCTTGCTTTTGCCCATTGGCAATGGGCACTTGTAAAGAAGGCAGAGGCAGTAGGAGGCAGGCACAAGGGAGAAGAGGGACCTTTCATACTTTGGCCATCAGAGTGGTGTCCAATAGAGTTAAATAACCTCAATGGTGGAATTAAAAGTCTTTACATTGTTCAAGGAAGTATTGTTTTGTGCCATAAACATTGTGACTCTGAACTTGGTAAATGTTGAGGCTTACAAAACTGTTTTTTTGTTTGTTTGTTTTTGTACTGATGGAGAGAGGCATTACTATACCACATTAGAGAGGGGAAGCCTCTTTGAAGTGACCTGTATTCAAAATTTTCAGATGGTATCTCAGTGTTTGAAGTATTTCCCCTTTCTGCAGCATGCTTTACCTCCTCTGTGCCTCCAGACAGCTTGTATTTACTTTGTATATATTTTGTGAACATCTGTAACTAACTATCTATCTATCAATCTATCTATCAATCTATCTGTCTATCTCAGATCCCTAACCTCTAATACAGTGCCTGGAACATAGAATATGCCTAATAAATGCTTATTGAATTGAATCATAACCAGAGACTTAAATAGAACCAAACAAAAACAGTAATTAACTATACTAGTTGTCTTAACTCTGGACCAAAATAAACATAGATATTAACTTATTAATGAATTTCTAGTCAAACTTAAGGTGTTCTTTTAAAGACACCCAGTGAAACAGTTTGAACTAGAACTCAAGCTTTTTATTTCCAAAGCCTTTAAACTCTAACCAAGAAGATTAAAATAGTCTCTGAGTGTGTGTCCATTTGGCTCAAGTTCTAAAGAATAGGTAGGTTTGTGTGTGAGGTAGTGAGAAAATAAAATGTGAAAACTTCGCAGGGAATATATGTATAAATATATATCTATATCTATTCAAGAAATAGGGAAATAGGGAAGTGGAAAATTCTGAGGCTGTGAGAGTCTGACTACTCAGTCTCTGGGAAAGTTTTTTTTCTTTTTACCCTGAAACTTTTTGTTCTTTCTTCTGGTTCTGGTTTAAAGATTTGCTAAGAAGAATAGGGTCACTGTGACCTGCTTTCCTTTACTGTAAAAGTACTATAGAAGAATGGAGAGGGTCTCCACCTCCCCTTATCCTATTCTTCTTCAGATTTAGAGATGTCATCTCAGTTGTAATCGTTAAGGGAATGGGAATTAGAGTTTCTGTGCCTTGATTTCCCAATTCTTTGTCTAGTTTTTCACACTTGGATTGTAAGCCTGCCTCCCAGCCAATGGTGAGAAGGGTCAGAGGTGGGTGGGAATTCTCTTGCGTTAGATATAATATTGGTGCTTTGCTCTTTGTGCTTTTGCCTCCCTTGCCAGCTCTGTTCTGGCAGAGGATGCCCTATTCTTGTGAGAATTGAATAAAATTTTATTTCTGTTCTCACCTTGAGATGGCTCCTTATTAGAATTATTCGGTGAGGGTCTAATATGCCACACATTTGTGTTAGCTCTATACCAGAGGGCAGTTACCAGGTGGGCTGTGGGGTAATTTGAATCCCTTGGTGATGAAAGCCACAGAGACCTGAGCCTCCAGAGAAGCTGCCTGTTGAAGAAATTTGCTTGACCATTTTTTTCCCCTGCGGAGTTAGTCTAATCCCACTCACAATGTCTTTTTAGATGTAGCCTTTATTAGGCAAAATGGCAGCAATACGTCATCTTCTTCTCTGTTTTCTCCTATGTGATTGTAGTCACTATTAACTGCTTTGCTTCTGCAGACATTTGCTCTGTAAGGGAAGAAATAAAAGAATCTTTTCTTCTCCTAAAAGAATTGAATGATCTAAAGGGGAAAAACTACTCTCATGGGTGTTAATATTTGATGTACAAATAATTAGTTCTATCTTCCACTTAGCTATGCCCCTCCTATAATTGAAGGTAGTTGAAGGCACAGAAACGTACTTTTACTTATATAGTGTTGTGTGGGCAACAGAAGATGAATACAGTGGAATTTCAGATACTGTTCGCCTGAAGATCAATGAGCAAACTTGCTAAATTAAGGTTCTATTTACATCTGTTCTCAACTAAAATCACTTGTTTGTTTAGACCAAAGCTTTGTTCTTTCATTAGAGCTGTTTATGAATAGTAATGTGTTTGAATTTCCTTTAAGCATTCTAGCATTTAACACCTTGCATTTTCTAGTAGGGATGACTCTGAGTGAATATTTTCACATAGTAATGATCCTGCCTCGGAAACTTGCTACTCATGTGACCTTGAGAGAGTCACAACCTCCTTAGGCCTCAGTTTCCTCATCTGAAAAATCAGGGGGTTGATTTGTATGGCCCCTGAGGTCCCTTCTACTTCTCGATCTGTAGCGCTATCATGAATAATTAAAATCGCAAGTTCAACTTGAGGACCTCCTACAAGAGGTCTTTCCTCTTCCCCCAAGTTATTGACTATACCCCAAATATTCCCTTACAATTGCCTATGTACATATATGGTTTCCCCCCAATTAATTCCTTGGGGACAAAGATTTTTTATTTCTGTCGTTGTCTCTCCTCCATTTAGGTTGGTGCATAGTAGGAGCTTAATAAATGCTCATTGTTTGATTAAGAGGTTGTCTTCAGTAATAAATATATGTAATAATATACATGTAATATACATGATATTAATTAACAGACTTGCTAATAGTTTTCTGCTTTAATCTCTGCTCAGTCTTTACCAAACCACATTTTTAATCTATGCAGATATGCTCAACTATATTCCACTATTACATAGGTTCTATTTCAGTATCCTGCTTCTAACAGGTTCATTAAAAGAGTCCTGAGTTCCCCAATTCTAGCTTTCAGATTCTGAAGAACATGTGAAGCTAGACTCTAACACCAGGGCCTCTAGGACAAGGTTAGCAAAGCAGAGTGATGAATGGGGTAGGCCTGGGAGGGGGCCATTACTGGGGTATAGCAGGAAGCCTACAGTCGAGCTGAATTAAGTAAGAGTTGAGCAGTTTTTGAATTCTGTGAGGACCAGAGTTCAGGACAAACAGGTAGGCAGGAATCTGGAGGACATAAGTCCTGGAAAGCCAGCTGAGGTAGCTAGATCAGGGTCAGGTACCAGGAAATCCACAAGACAACCAAAATGGCAGGGCAAAGTTAAATACACACTGCAGAGAAGTCAAGAATTCAAAGCATTTGAGCCAGTGGAAAGGATGCCAACAAAGAAAGAAGAATTTGATATTGAGGTTGTGTTTTTTCCTAGTCAGCAATGTTTTAGTATACTTCCTTCAGAAACAAGAACCAATCACAGGAGTTAGGCCATCTGGACTATGGCATTCAACTCTGAACCTGGCAGAGCTAACACAGACCTGTTTCAGGTACCCAAACATGTTGCATCTGTAAGAACACGAAACCTGGCTATGTACAATAGCAGAGAGCATTTTCTTCCTTCTACAGCACCCCCAACCTCTTTAGCCTAACTCTCCAGCTGCCCTACATAAACCAGATATAGTGATACTTCACTATATGGTATCTCATTACTATGTGTAGGAGGGTATTTGGTGTCTTGATGGTTGAGGGGGCGGGATGGGTTTTGGGGGGAGGATCAGGAAGGGGGAGCATTATTACAATTCAACAAGATTTTGACCTGTATCACTACACCAATGCACTGCTCTTTGACTTTATCCTTAGATTTCGGCTTCAATACAACACTAACCAGGCCAACCCCTCCCACTCCATGACTAACAGTTTCCCTCAGACAGGGTTACTCTCTCAGAAGAGGTTTTCAAGACCTTGCCAACCAAATCCAAGTATGGCTTACATCAACACCTTAAGATGTTAATTCCAACCAGGAGCGCCCATTTATAAGTAAGAATCTAGTTTTCTTCCTGTTACTCCTCCTCCTCATTCTTTGAGCCTCATTCCTTCAGTTTAAAATTTTGTCTTTTTTAAAAATGTATATCTCCCTTAGAAGGGAGGTTAACATTACAAACCTTCTCAGTCAATTATACCTTAATATGATTAATTTTATCATTTTTTGAGTCCTTCTCTGAAAGTAGGTTTTGACAAGGGAAGCAAAGACAGAAGCTAACTTTGGGGATCTAAGGGAAGGAAGAAGAGGGTTCTACTATTGGAGGGAAAAGTACAGAAAGGGGAGGCTCTTCTAATTTTGGGTAGGCCTGGGGCAGAGTAGCAGAGTTTGGCAGCTTCTAGCACTCCCTTGGAAATTTCTCTGATCCAGCCAAGTAGTGACTGCAATGATATTCCAACTTAGTGCCTATCAATTTGCAGTTCACTCTGTGCTGACTCAGCAGAGCAGGCCATTTAAAATCAATCTTTTCATTACAGCAGCCCTGTGTCAGTTTCTTGGTTGATATGGAATTCTGTAGGCTTGAGACTAGTGGGCATTTGGAGGAACCCCAAATCCAGGGCAGATGCTTCATCCTGTTACTTTTATACTCATTAGTGAGGCAACCCTACTGAAACATGATTGATGCCTTCTGACAGATGAAATGGAACCAGAGTGGGATGAGGTGATAAAGCATAATGACATGGCCACACTCATGGTCCACTTGATGTGGGTACTTGAGAAGTCACTGCCATTGTAGCTGCAATACAAGGAAATATTTTCTGGGAAATGACATAATTTGTCTGGGCATTTTTTGGTAATTTTATTTTCCATCTGAAGTAGGTTCGAGGGTAGGAGATGATGGATAGATGAAGGATGAGTCTAGATAGTCATAAAAATAAAAATAGATGATAGACTTAATTGAAAAGAAAAGGAAGTTTTCATAAATGTGTTTGTGTGTAGGGAGAATGATTTTAATTTTGCTGAGCTAAATCTCTGTAATAGCATTTTTGATAAATAGAGATGAATGTTACCAAGGCTGTCCAAAGAAGAACTTTTGAATACGTATCTGTCATTCATTTGAATTCAGGAAGCATTTGCTGGGTGGCTGTGACACGTAAGGCATGGTGAAGCTTGTTAGCTTTTCATATTTGCTTAGCCAGTCAAAGGCCAATATAGAGAATCATGTGATCATAAGTTTCATGAAATGACATGCCCAAAGTCACACAAATAACAAGGGCTGATTCACGTTTTCAACCCAGACTCAGAACCCGGTGCCCCCTTTTCTGTTATTAATAGCATAGATTTGGAGTTTGAGGGGATCTTTGAGCTTAATTGATGAAGCTGGGGCCCCTTAAAAGTTAAGTGACTCATCCAAAGTCATGGTGGCAGTAAATGACAGAGCTGGGACTTTCAGACTCCAAAAAACAATCCCCTGTCCTGTTCCACCTTGATTTCTGAAATCACTCTTTTCCTACATGGCAGGAATTGGACACTGGTCTCACAAGTGACAGGCAGAGATACCCTACTTGAATGAGGATGATGATGCTATTCATTTCATGTAGAATGAGGCATGTAGAATGAGTTGAAAAGACTTGCAGTGCTTCTAGACTGCAGCAAGAAGGTGGCTGAGACAACTACAAGGTCCCTTTCAGTCCTGTTTTCTCCATGACTGATGCTCTAGCACAGTACCTGACACAACAGGTGCCTATGAATGTTTGTTGGTCAATCAATTGATGCTTAATTTACATGCATTCTCTTATTTGAGCCTTTCCCCATTCCCAGGATGTATACACTATGAATGTTATTATCTCTGTGTCAGAGGTAGAGTTGGAGTCCTGATCTTCCTGGCTTTGAGCCCAGCAGTCTTTGCACTGTGCCGTACACTTTCTTTCCATATTTGAGCATTCATGTAGCAAAGCCTCTGTTTTCCTTTCAGATTTTTAACTGTTATCTTTCTTAGTAGAGAGCTGTTCATTGTTTCTTTGTCCTCAATATGAGGTGGAGATTTTTCTCAGCAAGGAAAGAGGGGGATTTTGGAAGGAGAAAGGTTAGGGTCTCCTCTCCTCTTGTCTCGTCTTTTCTCTCTCTCTCTCTCTCTTTGTGTATATGTGTATATATATATATATATATGTTTATATATAGACACATATGTATATATACACACCTATGTATGCACACACATACATACACACAGAGTTACAGATTCAAATATGTGGCTAGAAGCTTATGGATAGAGGACCACATTCCCAATCTTTTTTCCTATTGGAATTTGGTCTGACTGTCTAGAAAAGACAAGAGTACTAGACATTTCTACGTTCTAACTTTTCGAACATCCCAGAAGTTAACAACAAATATTTAGTGCCAATGTGCAAGGAGAAATGAAAGTCAGCATCTTAAATTAACTCTAACTATATGTTGTTCTGTGGGCACCAGAGTGATATGGTGGTCTGTTGGACTTAGAAGATAAGCTAGACTAGGTAGGTAGGTAAGTAGAATAGCAAGCATTTATTAGGCATTTACTATGGGCTAAGTGCTGGACATACAAATACAGGCAAAAAGAAAAAGAAGCCTTGCCTTCAAGGAACTTACATTTTTGGTAATGTAAAAATTTTTTTAATGTAAAAATAAAAATAATGTAAATAATAAATAAATAATAAAATGGAACATAAAAGGGAGCTAGATAGCACTTTGCTAGAATTTGGAGGAAGAGAGATGGAATCCTGCTCCTGTGGCCATAGAAATGAAACCCCTGGGAGCTTCCTTTCATCCTAGTTTCTCCTGGACTCTTGTGTTGCTCTTATATCCACTCAAAACCTGCACGTGCTGGCCCTAATGAGAACATTTACTGGTAATACAGCCTGGGTGGGACTGATGCCTTTTTACAGGATTCCTACCAGAAAGATGAGTTGCCAGCAGATGTTCCAAGATACACAGAACGTTAAAAATAGAAGTCCAGCAGGGGATCCAGTGGTAGCTGTAGGCGTATTTCCATGCACATATGTAAAGGGGTCATTTGGCCCTACCATAGCTGAATGTGATGCTAAAAGAGGAAAGCCCTATGTGTCAACAATATCTTTGTTTTCAGGAAAAATCACATGGCTGATCCCTTGAAGGTCAAGGTAGTATGCACACTGAGAGTTTATTCCACCCACTCACCCTGGCTATATTCTTTATTGCTCTTTCCCCAAGTTCTTCGCCTGTTTGTCCAAATCTTCTTGATCTCATATAGGCTCTGGGCAGATCACCCCACCCCCAAGAAAGATAGAGCCACAGTCAGAATATTGCTCCCTGTGTCATAGAGTATTTTGTTTGCGAGTCAGGATTGAGGCATGAGGTACGGACAGAGCCCTAAGGAACATTTTCCTTCCCTCGGGTTGGTGTCAGCAGAGCAGGCAAGCATCTTTGCTTTCTGGAATCAGCCCAGTAGGAATGACTTAGTAGAACACTGTCAGCCTCTTAGGCCAGGGCATGATGAAATCACAGGGTGCTCCGGGGCAAAGCCTAAGCTAACCCACAGGGGCCAAGTGCTGCTTCTGGAGAACAGTTATTGTTCTTGGCAGGAAATGTACTGACAATTGCAGCTATGAGAATCCGTGGCCCTAAATCATTTTAAGAGCTTGATGGATAGGACTATAATGTGTCTTTTCTGTTCTGTGCAAGTAAATGCCCATAAAAGAAACTCCTTTATGTAGCAAAAGTAGATGGTTTCTAAAGTGTGTCCATTTTCACCTTTGCCGAGTCACAAATACTTGGTAAATTAATTTTCCCCTTGCTTCAGGAGGTTGATTTTTTTTCTCAAAGTATAATGAATTATGGTGATACTCACCTGAAAATAAAATGGTGCTGAAGGAGGAAAAAGCCAGTCAAACATTACCTGGAACCGAAGTCCTTTCTATCTACTGAACTAGACCTTTGAACCTCTGACAAACAGTAATTTTGCTGTTCTTATGGGTAAGAGGTGCCAATAGGAATCAAGAAGACTTGAATTCAAACTCTGCCTCAGACACATACTAGCTATGTGACCCTAGTCAAGTCACTTACCCCTGTTTGCCTCAGTTTCCTTACCCACAAAATAGATATAATAGTAGCACCTACCTCACAAGATTGTTTTGAAAGTCAACTGAGATCATATATGTACAGCATTTCACAAATCTTAAGATACTATATTAATGCTAGATATAAACAATAAGAATAGTAATAATTAAGAGAATATTCAGTATTTATTGAGACTTTGAGAGGTAAAGAAACTTGCTTGAGGTCACACAGCTAATAATTGCCTAAAACAGAATTTGCACCCAAGTCTTCCTGGCTCCACATCACATCTACTATTCCATTCTATCTGTGCGTTCCCAGAGGCTTATAGTCTGGTTCTCAAAGGACCTGTATTTAATCACTTCTGGACTTCGAAAACTTTATGCCATTTATGAGATCCAGAATGTGATGGGCCCTAGGGTGTCATTTATGATTGATGAAGGTCCACACAGGTATGATTGAGTTGGGTATGTATGGGGATAGGGCAGTGCGGAGGGGAAGGTGAAGGAGGAGAATCATAGATTCAGTTCTCCAAGAGATCTTAGATGTCTTGAAGTCCAAATCCCTCCTGATAGAGATGAGGAAATTGAGGGCAGAAAGATTCAATGGTTTCTAGTGTCCCACAGTGGAGCAGGGACTGGAACTAGAGGTTCTGTTTTCAAAGCCATTGCTCCTTCTCTTGACTCACACTAACTTTCTAGAGATCCAGAAATATTACACCCTACCAAACTCTATTTCCTCTCTTCTGCCTTTCTTTGTAGCCAGCATTAAACGTACTCAAGACATAGAAAGCCGCACAAAAATGCTACTTGACTTGCTGGAATATCCTCCCTCTTCCCTCTTCCTCTTGTTCTAGAATCCCCCCAACCACTAGTGCCATGCCCCTCAAAAGAAAATCACCTTGTGTTTATATGTACTTGTCTCCCTGGAGAAATATGTAGAATCTTAGCTCTCTTAAGGCAGGACTATTTACTTTTATTTTTGCCACTCCAGCAGTTGGTGCAGTGTCTGGCACACGGTTGGCACTTAATGCTAGTTTATTGAGTCTTGATAAGTTGGCATCAGTGATCGGCCCCTACAATCTGATTAGGAACACACCTTACAATATTCATGACTGTTCATGCAACCTCTTCTTGGGGACCTTGTGAAGGGAAACTCATTTAGGCAACCTGTTTTACTTTTGAGTAGCTCTAAAAATTTGGAATCTTTTCCTTATAATGTGCCAAAATTTACCTCTCCATAACTTCTCTTTCTTTAATTAAAAGATTTTTCCCCAACAAATGAGCATTTATTTTCTCTCTCTCCCACCTCACCCCAAATGAAAACAAAAGAAAATCTTTGTAATAAATATGCTTAGTCAAGCAAAATAAGTCCTCACATTGGCCATTTCCATAAATGTGTATCTCATTCTGTATGTTTAGTCAATCACCTTGGTCCTCTTGAATTATAGTTGGTTATTGCTTTGCTTAGAGTTAAGTCTTTCAAAGTTGTTTGACTGTCTAATATTGAAACTCTTGTATAAATTGTTCTCCTGACTCTACTCACTATACTTTGCATCAGTTCACACAAGTTTTCTCAGGTTTCTCTGAAGCTATCATTTTCTTTTTTTAAAATAGTATTTTATTTTTTCCCAGTTACAGTCAAGAAAAGTTTTAGCATTCATTTTTACAAGATTTTGAGTTCTAAATTTTTCTCCCTCTTTCCCCTCCCCTCTTCTGAAAATGGTTGGCAATTTCATATAGGTTCCATATAGGTTTGTGCTATTATGTAAAACATATTTCCATATTAGTCACAATTGTGAGAGAAGAAAGAGATCAAAAGGAAAAAGAAACCATAAAAAAAGAATAAAGTAAAAGAAAAAAATATGCCTTAGTCTGCATTCAAAGTGTTTCTGTTCTTTATCTGGATCTGGATAGCATTTTCATTTATGAGTCTTTTGTACTTGTCTTATATCATTATGTTGCTGAGAAGAACTGAGTCATTCATAGTTGGTCATCACTTGATGATGTTGCTGATACTATGTACAGTGTTTTCTTGGTTCTGCTCATTTCACTTTGCATCATTTAGTTTCGTTTTTTTTTTTTTTGGAAGGGGGAAGGCAAGGCAATTGGGGTTAAGTGACTTGCCCAAGATCAGACAGCTAGTAAGTGTGTCAAGTGTCTGAGTCCGCATTTGAACTCAGGTCCTCCTGACTCCAGGGCTGGTGCTCTACTCACTGTGCCATCTATCTGCCCCATTTTGTATCATTTCGTAAAGTCTTTTTAGGTTTTTCTGAAATTTGCCTGCTTATCATTTCTTATAGCACAATAGTATTTCATTACATTCATATACCACGTGGCAAAGAATTGGAAATTGAGGGGATGTCCATCAATTGGGGAATGGCTGAACAAGTAGTGGTAGATGAATATAATGGAATACTATTGTGTTATAAGAAATGATGAGCAGATAGATTTCAGAAAAACCTGGAAAGACTTACATGAACTGATGCTGAATGAAGTGAGCAGAACCAGGAGAACATTGTTCACAGTAACAGCTACATTGTGAGATAACTGACTTAGATAGACTTAGCTCTTCTCAGTAATGCAAGAACCTAAGACAGCTCCAAGAGACTCACGATGGAAAATGCCATCCACATCCAGAGAAAGAACTTTGGAGTCTGGATGAAGATGGAATCATCCTATTTGCTCTCCTTTTCTTTTGTCGTTTTGTTTTGTTTCATCTTACTTGTGGTTCCTCCTATTAGTTCTAACTCCTTCTTTGCATCATGACTAATGTGAAAATATGTTTAATATGAATGTGAGCCTCTATCAGATTTCATGCCATCTTGGAGAGGGGTGAGGAGAGGGAGGGGGAGAAAATTTAAAACTAAAAATCTTATGGAAGTGAATGTTGAAAGCTAAAAATAAATTAATTAAAGGAAAAAAGCAGGCCATAAAATATCCAGAAAGCAGTTATACTAACACATAATCTTAAATAATTAAGTCCAGAAGTTGGAGAGGTGAGAAGGCAAGTGAAGAAAGACTATTTGCTTCTTTCCAACCAGTAGTCATTCAAGTACACAACAAAAGCTACAGTGGGAATCTGGTTTTCAATGTAATGTAGGTTTTTAAAATTAAAATATGCCAATTCATGTAACAACATTCATGCACCGCAGCTTGTTCAGCCATTCCTCAATTGATGGGTAACCCCTCAATTTCCAATACTTTGCCACCATGAAAAGGCCTGTTATAAATAATTCTGCATGTGTAGGTCCCTTTCCTTTTTTTATGATCTCTTTGGAATACAGAACTAGTACTGGTATTGCTAGATCAAAGGGTATGCACAGTTTGGTTGCTCTTAGGGCACAGTTCCAAATTTTCATCATTCCTTACAGCGTAGTAGTATTCTATCACATTCATCTGCCATAATTTCTTCAGCCATTCCCCATTTAATGCCCCGCTCCCCTTAATTTCCAGTTCTCTGTCACTACAAGAAGAGCTTCAATAAATATGTAATTTTTTTATTTTGGGTCATTTCCCTCCTTTTTTTTATTTTCTTTCAGGGTATAGGCCTTGAAGGTATATCTTTTCTGCAACCTCTACACATTCTTCATAGTAATATTTCCTTTCAGGCCAAAGGAAAATAAGTATACAGTAGTTTATCTTTTTCGCTGTGGGAAACTGGGCACTAAGTTAACATTTTCCCTTGCTCCAGTCTCTTAGAGGAGAACCTTTCTCCCTTTTCCATAACCTCTCTCAGCTGCTCATCAGCAGGGCTTCCTTCACTTCTTTCTCACCATTCCCCAAGCACTCTGGCTGCTGGAAGTTAGAAAGGTTTTTATTCTCCCTTTCCTTTGATGTGGTGGTCCTCACAAGTAGAGGACCTCTAGCTATAGAATCTGGGGAGGGGGCATGTTTGGGTCTCCAGGGAGCATGAGGCAGTTTGATCTTTGTTCTTTTAAGGTCCTGTGTCAGGGGATCCCGGGGGCAGGAGAGTCTTGTCAAGAGGATATAGGGACCAAAGGGCAATAGATTGGAATTGGTTACATCTGCAAGGTCTTCCTGGGGCCCTAGGTGCTGTGGGATAGGGTTATCTTTAGGAATGGGATGTTGGGGACAAGACTGGTGATATTGCAATGAACATCCTTAGCAAGACCGACATGGGAGGAAGAAACACAGTTCCTGAGACCCTGCAAGCTAGAGAAATGAGTCCCTGACTCGGGTGACTATTTTTATGTAAGGGGCATCCATAAATCAGGCTTACAGAGCCTGCCCATGCCTATTTACAGGTTGCCAGAATCAATCTCCTGGACCAAAATATTTTCCACCAGGAGACCATTTAATGTGCAAAAGTTATTTCATGAGAAACATGAAAGTTACAGCCTCAGGAAAAGGAGAGAATATGGCATAATAAAAGTTCCCATTTATGTCATGCCTCAAGGTTTGTAAAACACTTTTCTCAAAATAGCCCTTTAATGGAGGTAGCACAAGTGTTATTTATTGTGACAACTAAGAAAATTGAGACTGAGAGGTGTTAAGTGACCTGCCCAGGGTAAGTATGGCAGCTGAGATTTGAATCCAGATATCCCTTGTGTACTGTCTTGGCCTTAACATTTTGGGTTTGGGAATGGCAGGAATCTCCTTAGTCACTTTGCCAGTTTACAGATTAAACACTAAAAAAAAAATACTTTCTCTAACCCTGCCAGGATGACCTGAATGGTAGATTTCAATCATCTGAGTATAGTTTTCTGATTTTGGGGCCTCAGAATGTAATTTAAATGATCTATAGCAAAGGGAGCATGGACCTTGTACCTTCTTCATAGCACATTTAAAAATTATGTCTCCTTCTTGTTCTCTTCTCTCAGGATGCAGGAAGCCAGCAGATAGGGTTTTTACTTGGAAGCTGTGGAGTTACTGTGGCCTTGACTAGTGATGCCTGCCATAAAGGACTGCCAAAAAGCCCAACGGGGGAGATACCACAGTTTAAAGGTAAGACAATCCTATAATAACTTCTGAGTCTCTGTTTCAGGGTTCTGTATTCCAAGCAAACAGCATTTGAAGAGTCTCACTGGCTGACCATGTCAGGACACGCACCTCTCCTTGTCCCTTTCCTCCTTTAGAAGCTTTAAAGGGTCCCGCTGTCTACGACAAATGGTAGACTCCTCCATTTTACTCTTAAAGCTCTTCACAACCTAGCTCCAACTTGTGTTTCCAGACTACTTTCACATTACTTCCCCTCAGATGTTCTGAGTTATGGCCAGACTGACCTACTTTCTGTTCCCTGTCCTGGACATCTCATCTCTCACCTCCATGCTTTTGTCCCCTGTGGCTGGAATGTGATCTCTCTTACCTTTCCCTTTCTTTTGGAATCCCTAAGTTTCCTGAAGGCCCAGCCCAGGGTTTACTTCCTTGAAGGACTTTTCTTCATTCTCTTTGTTTTTAGTGCTTCCCTCTTCCCCTCATGAAGTTAGTTTTTATTTATGTGTGTATATATATGTGTATGTATGTATATATTGATATTTGTAACACACATATGTATTTTTAGAGATATATTGCATATGAACAAAAGGTAACTTAATAAGTAAATATGAAGCACATATTATATACATACACATACATATATACACACGTACATGTATACATATACATATATAACATACACATATATCCATATATAACATACATATTTACACACACATATATGTACACATACACACATATACACATGTATATGGGACTGTTTCATTTTTACCTTTACATGCCTAGAGCCTAGGACACTACTTGGTCCATAGTAGGTAACAAATTTTTTTTTAATCGAATTGAATATGCTTAAGGTAATTTGAAATATTCTTTGAAGAGCAAGATACAAACAGAAAAAAAATCCTTTCCAAGGTGTTAAAAAAAAACTCTGACCTCATTTTTGGGTGAGTGTCAACCAAAAAGATGTTTCTCATTTATTCCCAAGGTTGGCCAAAACTCTTATGGTTCGTCACAGAGTCCAAGCACCTTTCTAAACCTCCTCGGGATTGGTTCCCACACATCAAGGATGCAAATAATGACACTGCTTATATTGAGGTAAGTCAGATGTGATCCATTCCCACTGGACCGAATGGATATTTGGGGTATCTAATCATGCGTGTTTATGATTGTTTTTAAGTCCCATGAGCAAGGAGCGCTTAATATTTGAAACGGCTGTGAGATAAATCTAATTATTGTTGTTTCTTAACACAATTCTGCCATGCACATCCTTGAATCTTTCCTTTTGTTGTTTTTTTTCTATTTTAGTATAAAACATGTAAAGATGGAAGTGTGCTCGGGGTAACTGTCACAAGAATTGCACTGCTCACACATTGTCAAGCCCTCACCCAGGCGTGTGGCTACACTGAAGGTACAGGCCTGCCCCCAACTGCATTTCCTGCAAAAATGTGACTTCCTTGGGCCTAGGGTTATGGCTTTCCACTTGGCTCTTGATGTATCCTGGGAGTGATTTGCTTATTTATGCTAGAATCAATCTCAGATTCTTCTCCAACATAATCTCAGGAATTTTCAGTAGTTGCATTCCTGAATTAGCTCCCCTGGGTGAATCCATTGGCCTCTGCCAGAGAATGAATGGGAAAGGTGAAAGAATGAATGCAGCTAGACAGTGTCAGTATGGTAAAGGGGGAAAAGCATTGGACTGGAAATCAGGGCACTGGATTCTAGTCTCTACTCCCAATACTTACTACCACTTGGGCAAGTCATTTGCTTAATTCCTCTTCCCTTTCCTCATCTATAAAACAAATTATTTCTTTTTTATTTCTTTTTTGTTTTTTTTTGGCAGGGCAATTGGGGTTAAGTGACTTGCCCAAGGTCACACAGCTAGTACATGTGTCAAGTGTCTGAGGCTGGTTTTGAACTCAGGTCCTTCTGACTCCAGGGCCAGTGCTTTACTCACTGCACCACCTAGCTGCCCAATTATTTCTTTTTTAGAAAAAAAAAATGCACTTTTATTTCTTTTCAGTTAAAAAGCATTCATTTTTACTCCCTCCCACATTCTCCCCCCTTACCCAAAATGAAAAAAGAGTAATGATAAAACCTGTGTAACAAATACACAGTCAAACTGAACAAATTCCCACATTGGCCGTGTGCAAAAAATTTATGCTTCGTTCATCACCTTGCGTAAATCATATCTCTGTCATAAGCATGACACTTGGTAGTGGGCACTGTCATTGGTGCTCTGGAATCATGGTTGACCATTGCATTGATCAGAATTCCTAAGCCTCTCAGAATTGTCTTTCATTACAATGTTGATATTATGGGATTAAAAAAACCAGGTTATTTCTAAAAAAAAAACATCTTTAAGAATCTATGACTAAGAGTCTTTTACTGGAAAAAAAATTACTCTAACAGGGACAGGCATTTTGCAGTACTACTCTCTCTTGGGGATCCCCAAGGTGATTTTTAGTGTCGTTCTCCTTCTGCAGCCCTTTTGTCTTTCTCTCTTCTGTTTTCTCCCTCACCCTTTCTTTCTCCATCTGCTGAAAAATATTTGCTTGAGAAAATCCCTCTGCAAAAACATGCATAAACACTCCTCTGATTGTTCATCTGCACAACAGCGTTGCCATAGAAGTTTTGTAAAGGATAGCAACTAAGAATATATAATACAAACTACAGTATGATATCAAGGTATATTATTTTTTAAATAAGTGCCTATGGAGTTTGGTCATAGGCCACCTAGAACAAATAGGGTGGTAGCTAAAATGTTTTCAGATCTTTTGTCAAGAGTACCATCATAAAGTCACTAGCTTTCACTTGCTCCAATCTAATTTTTAAGGTAGTATTTTCTTCAGTGGTCTTTTGGACCTCCTTTTCCATTTGGCTAATTCTGCCTTTCAAGGCATTCTTCTCCTCATTGGCTTTTTGGAGCTCTTTTGCCATTTGAGTTAGTCTGTTTTTTAAGGTGTTGTTTTCTTCACTGTATTTTTCAGCATTTTTTTGGGTCTCCTTTAGCAAGTCATTGACTTGTTTTTCATGGTTTTCTCGCATCATTCTCATTTCTCTTCCCAATTTTTCCTCTACTTCTCTAACTTGATTTTCCAAATCCTTTTTGAACTCTTCCATGGCCTGAGACCAGTTCATGTTTTTCTTGGAGGCTTTTGTTGTAGGCTCTATGACTTTGTTGACTTCTTCTGGCTGTATGTTTTGGTCTTCTTTGTCACCAAAGAAGGATTCCAGAGTCTGAGACTGAATCTGGGTACGTTTTTGCTGCCTGGCCATATTCCCAACCATCTAACTTGTAGTAGGGACTATAGGTGTGTGCTGCCACGTCCAGTCTTAGCTGCCTAATTGATATTGCTAAGGCACACACAAGTCTCACCACATGACTCACTTGTTCAAGAAGCCTTTGTGGTACCCCATTTCCTTTAGGATAAATTTTCAGCATTTAAAAAAATGCCTATAGGCCTATAGACTCCCTCCTAGCCTGATGATATAATACTCTTCTAAGGAAGAAGAGTAGATACTCTGCACTTCAACCAAACCAGCATACTTACTCTTCCCTGTACATGACAGGGCCTCTTCTGCCCCCATACCTTTTGTATCAGGAAGGCTTCCTCTTCTCGCCTCTCTGCTTCTTGGCATCCCTAGTTCCCTTCAAGGCTAAGCTCATGTACCACTTCCCCAAAGGCCTTTTCTGATTGCTCTAGTTACCAGTGCCTACTCCCATCACTGTATATGTATTCTCTATTTACTTATCTGTAAATGTGTTATACTCCTTAAGTAGAATGGAAGGTCCTTGCAGACGATGACTGTCTCACCTTGGCATTTGTCTTCTCAGGACATAGGATCCCCAAGGTACATAACAAGCACTTAAAAGTAGTTTTTCTTGGTTGATCACTAACTGTGATTTCACAAGCAGAATATTATTAATAGTCCTATCTCTCATCTTCTGTATGTTTTAATGATAGCTGGAAGCTATAACATCTAAGTTTCACATCACCACTTCTACTGCCCACCCACATACACTTGTACTTTGATGAAGATTGGACATGTTCGGTTTTTTGGTTTTGTTTTTTCTCTTTTCTCTTGCTGCTAGTTTTTCAGACCAGGCAATGTCATCTACTGCTTGTTTGTGTACCATTCACTTTCCCACAAATCTCTTTTGGATGAACTTTCCCCATTTTTTCCATTATGCCTTTTTTTCTTATAAATATGATTCAGTGTTTATGCATTGGGGGGAAGCTGCTATTCTATAACATTTAATGGGGAGGGGGAAAAATCCCTCTTGTTGTCCTTTTTAACACTCCCTACTTTGCCCCCATCTTTCCATTTTATCCCCTACACTTTTAATTCATGGCTGAACCAGTCCAAAGCCTGCTAGTATAAAGCCCTGTGATTTAGCCTTTCCTACGGAGGCAAGGGTTCTAGAAGGATAAAGGATGTTTTGTTTTTTAAGAATCTATTGGGGAGCATCAGACTGTCTGTGAAAATAAGCTGAATTAATATTAGTCTGTTACTCATATTTTCCTTTTGGTTTTAAGTTGCTTTTGCCTGTCTGTGCTGGGCTATAACAAGTACTATCTTTGTGGTATTTTGGTTGAACAGCTGAAACAATTGTGAATGTATTAGATTTCAAGAAGGATGTTGGCCTCTGGCATGGGATCCTGACGGTGAGTATGTGACCACCTCCTGCATGCCCCTGCTTTCCCCTGTACTACCCCAGCCTCAAGTCTGTATATATTTACAAATGTACCTCCTCAAGGTTCTTAGAATCAGGAGGATGCCGGCTTGTGCATGGGTTCATGATAACGTACTTTCCTTCACATTTTTAAGAAAAGATGATTATTGCCTTTTAAAGGAAAATAAAACTTACATTGTCAGCTAGCTCATCTCCTTACCAGGCAGGAAAACCAAGCTGGTCACAGTGGCAACAGACTTGAGTCACTGACCCACATACTGAGATTATAGCTGCTGATGGGAGCCTTTCTTACAGTCATTTCTAGTTCAACAAATGAATGTTCCCCTCCCCTCCCCTTGCTGTCTTTCAGAGCAGGAAGTAATGTCATGCATTGCTTGTTTATATTCAGTTTACTTTCCCATGAATCTGTTTTGGATAAACTTTCCTTGACTCTTCCCTTATGCCATCTTTAAAAAAAAAAGATTTATGTTTATGAATGTTGGGTGATCCAGTGTTCCATGATGCTGAAGCGGAGGGAAGGGAGAGAAAATGCCTAGCATTTAATTGCCCCATTTTCCTATGAAAACTCAGCATGAGTTGAACAGAAATATGTATCTTATTATTATAGATGTCAACTGATGGGTGATGACAATTTCAGAATGAAAGCATATTGGGAGAGAAATAAGCCTATTTGTTTGTTTAGCTGGTAGCTTTTAAAAACATATTTAGCATAACTACCCAGAAATCAGTGCATGCCTGTTTCATGTGTAAGAATTTTCACTTCCTTCTCCCCCTGCCCCACCCCTCAACATTTTTTTATAATTGTCCTATGAAGAGTAGAGGGTGAATAAAACCATAGGATGAAGTTCATTGTCCAAGGCATTCAAGCACTATTGATCCTAATAGTGAGAGGCAAAGTAGAGATTGTGCTGGACCTAAAGGTCAGGAATATGAACTCTGTGTGTGAGTGTTTGTGTGCACAAGCACACATGTGACCCTCTCTATATCTGTTCCTTCTTTTGAAAAATGGGGATATTTGCACTATCTACCTCACAGGGTTTTCTGTGAGGCTCAAATAAGATAATGCTTGTAAAGTTCTTTGCAAATCTTGAAGCACTATGTAATTGCCAGAGGTTGCTATCATATTATTATGTTATATTATCATATTATATTGTTGTATTATGCAGGTGCCAAAACCAACCTTAGCTTTAACATGCTGTTTTTCTCCTCTGGCTATAACATTACCTAATGAGATGTAGTAGGACTAATGAAAATAGCTCACTGTTTTACATGAACATTGCATTCAATTCTTCACTATACAGAGTATCCCAAAAGTCTTAGGGATCCTCTAATATTTGGGACACCCTGTACATAGGTGATTTGCTGTGGGTCCTTGGATGGGCCATCTTTTCTGAGCTTCATTATCCCCATTTTATACATGAAGAAATTAACATGCTACCAGTCTCCCAGGGTTGTTGTGAGGATCCATTGAGATAATAAATAAAAGCCTTTTTAATGAGGCAGTTAGGTGGCACAGTGGAGAAAATTCAAGAGCTGGATTCAGGAACACCTGAATTCAAATATTGCCTGAGACACTTAATTAGCTGTGACCCTAGACAAGCCATTTAACCTTCTATCAGCCTCAGTTTCCTCATCTGTAAAAATGAGGAGGTTGTACTCAATGACCTCTAAGCCTCTTCTGACTCTGTATCTTTGATCCTATGATCTTGTGAACTTAAAAATGCCATATAATGTATCAGTAAGGCAAGATTAATGATATTGATGGTGACCATGAATATGCCTGCATGGTTTGGAATCGCAAAGTATAAGAGACTTTTTGTACAGAAGGCAGAGGAAGTAAAACATTTATTCAGACACCAGAGGATTAAATTCCAGAGCCAGTAACCCCAGTTCAACATAGCAGTAATTGTATTCCAAAACCAGTAAGTCCACCTCAATGTAACAGCAAGGAGATTAAAACACAGTATTACAACAAAGAGCCAAGCCATCCTGTAACCTTCCCCTCTGCTAGGGCCTTTCTGTATGCACTCACTCACGAATCCTAACTACAGTTCTGAAAGCCTTTGCCATTCTCAGAGCCGTTCTAGTTCATTTTCTCTCTCTCTCTCTCTCTCTCTTCTCTCTCTCTCTCTCTCTCTCTCTCTCTCTCTCTCTCTCTCTCTCTCTCTCTCTTCCCCCCCCACCTTCTTCTTGCAGTTCTGTCTTCTTCACAGCTGCCTAGTCTCTGAAGCACCCTAGTCTGAATTCAATGGCTGCCCACAGGGTGTAGGCCTGACGCTTAGCACCTAATAGCAAAAGGGTGTGGGCCTGCCTACAAGCAAGCCTCCCTAATCAAGCTTCCCTTAACTAACTCCACCTGAGGCCTATTGAATGGGTGGGGAAGATTTTTGGTCACGTTAGCACCACACTTAAATAAATGAATCAGGAAATATCAGAGCTGTAAGGTAACTTAGAGCTGCAAGGTCATTAATCCTCTTAATTTAACATTTGAGGAAACTGAAGCCCTGAAGGGCAAGTGACTTAGCTAAGATGGTATAGTTATGTTGTTATTGTGCCCTGACATTGTGATTTATTTGGGGAAAATCTTGGTTTTAATTTCTTTGTGACATTTTACCTCCTTGGCTGTAGTCCATCACTGCCTCTGTTGATTATCACACTGAATGACAGCCTGTAACCTAGCAGGAGCTAGAAGAAAAGGAAGTTCAAAATCCTTTCTGAATTACCTTTCCTGTGGCAGAGGGAAAGATAGTCTTCCTTAGGCTGGTACTTTGCATCTCTTTGAAAGAGCAAGTTCATTCTCAGCATGGGGAAGAAAAAAAGGTTCAGCTAGAAAGCTGGGGAGCTGAATAGTGAAATAGGACATCCCTCCAGTTGGTTATCAGTGCCTTGCACATTGTAAGCACTATGTGTATATAAATAAATATATATGGATAGATATGACTAAACATAGATATATAAACATGTATTCATACATATATATACAAACATGCATATGTATTTATATATCTATACATATATATATGTGTGTGTGCATTTATATGTGTGTGTATTCAATGCATAGTGTATCTCAAAATAAGCTTAAAACTACGCTAAGACTTTTTGGATAGCCTCTATACATGTTATTTTTTTCCTAAGTCGGTTTTCTATAATATGGTCACAATACAACTATATTATTTTAAGAACAATGAATTTTCCCAATATGGCTCATGCATATTCAAATGAAAAGAAGAAAATAATATCTCATAGCAAAATACAAATTTTGGGGGAATTATATGCTATTTCATACTATTCACATCTGTTGTCTAATTCCATTGGTGTAGGGTAAGAGAGTCTGCTACATAGTAAACAGTTAAACACTCTTTTTAAAAATAAGTCTGTTCCTTTAGTCTTCAATTTTTTTTGGATTTGATATGTCATTTCATTAGTATAGAGAACTCCCAGTGAGGAAATGCCCCTTCTCAGTGAAGTAGGGTACCAGCTTTTGTAACTTATAGCCATAGACAGTTGACTTCAGTTTACCATAAGGAAAACTCACTCTCTCTCTCTCTCTCTCTCTTTTTCTCTCTCTCTCTCTCTCTCTCTCTCTCTTTTTCTCTCTCTCTCTCTCTCTTCCCCCCCCCTTCCCTCCTTCCTTCTCCCCTCTCTCCCCTTACACTATAGGTAAGGTCACATATCCACTGACAAAGCTGATTGGAGAACTGAAGAATTATCTGGATGATTAAAGCAAATCTCCCACTCCTCCTCCATTCCTTAGGGTTATATTTAATTAAAGGCATAATGCCAGAATGCTTAGGGGGTTGAGAAATAGAGCTTATTAGATAAAGGTAGAGAAGATCAAGCTTCAAGTATGTGAAAGGCTATATTATAAAAAGGATGATGACCTCTTCTACTAAGAGAGGAAAAAAGAATCTGGCTTAAATACCATCAAGAGGACCTGGTGTTAGACCTGGGGCATAAAAGAAGACCAGATTACCTTTGGCATTCTTTTTCAGTCCCAAGAGTGTCTAAAAGGATTAACAAAAAGTTATTCACAGATGACCTCAGGGCCTCTAGAGGAATCTACAAGATGTTTACTCTGGGGAAACTTTGTGGCTCAAAAACCTTGAGCAAGTAGAGTTAGACAGCACAGAATTTGGAGGCAAAGGACCCAGGTTCATATTCTGGCTCTACCACTTGTGTTGTTGACCTTGTACAAGTCCTTGTTTTGAAGATTGTTGCAGACTCCAACAGACTGGATCAGAGAAAGCCTAAATGAGATTTTTAGCAGCATTTTGGGGAGCCCAGCATCCTCATCTGTAAATTAAGGGGATTGAATTATTGACCTCTAAGGTTCCTTCCAGCTTGTAGTTGGGAACTTACTACAAGGTAAATTTCTCATCAGGTGCTTAAATTGTTCTTCCCATGGAGTCCTGGCATCTTTATCATGCCAATATGGTGGGATCTTCTCTAGCTGTTAATGTTTTGAAGACAATGTGTTTGCATTGCCAAGTGAATTTGTTTCATTTTTATTGCAGAGTGTCATGAATATGATGCATGTGATCAGTATCCCATATTCCTTAATGAAAGTGAACCCCCTTTCCTGGATACAGAAGGTCTGCCAATACAAAGGTAAGGACCGGAGACCTTCACTTCAGTCAGAGATGTTACCAGGAGATGTCAGTTTGATTACAACAGAATTTTTGTGCAGTCAATAATTACTATTTCATGGTTAGTCATAAAGCCCTATTCCCTGCCTTCCTATTTTTGGAACATCTGGCCTGATCCAGGGCAGCTTCCTACTTTTTCATTAACATTTGTTTTTTTCAGCCAAAGTGGCTTGTGTCAAATCCAGGGACATGCATTGGGCACTAGTTGCACATCGAGATCAAAGAGATATCAACCTCTCGTCTCTCCGTATGCTGATAGTGGCTGATGGAGCAAACCCCTGTAAGTGATGTCTTCAAAATCCTTCCCTCAGGAGCAAAACCTCCAGTAGAGATCCTCACATTCTGTGAGCTGTGCCACTTTCAGTGTTGTTTTGTATTTTTAGTCCTTAGCTGGTTAAGAAGCAAAACATTCAAACACTAACCAGACAATTTGATTGCAAGGTTCCTTGGGATGAAAATTGTTTTTTGAAGTTTTCTTGAGCAAATCCTGCAACAAACTTAGTCTCTATAACATAAGCTAACCATTTCTTTTTACTTGGGAAACAACATACAAAAATTAAAACAAATGTTGTGCTTTTACTTTTACACAAGGTACAAATGCTTTCAAGGCTCTTAAATGGAATGAGGCACAGGGCATGTACATTATTAATTATGAACGATCTCACAAAGGGAGACTGAAGAGGGTAAGAAACAGATCTAAGCTATTTGCTGTGAGAAATTTGAGGGAGGAAAGATCACTTTCAGTTATGGAGCTAAGGAATGACTTAATGGAGGTGATAATGTCTTAGCTGGGCCTTGAAGGAAGGGAAGGGCTTCAGAAGATGGAGATGGTAGAGATGAAAAGTCCATCATGGACACTGAGCTCATTCTGAACAAAGAAGGCAAAGAGATAGAAGGGGGCTACACAGAAATAGGAAAATGTGTGGAGAATAGTTCAGTTTGACTGAAATGGAGAGTGTATGAATTTAAATGCTATGAAAAAAAGGGATAGAACAAGAGGATGAAAGCAGATTTTGGAGACCTTGAATGCCAAGCTTGGAAGTTTATGTACTAATAGATAAGCAGTAGGGAATTGTTCAGGATTTTTTAGTAGAGGAGTGATGTAATCAAAGGAATATATTAAGATTCTTTGGATAGCCATATGAAAGTTTGGTTAGAGAGTAGATCTGGAGGCAACAAGACCACTTAGATATTATCAAGCTGGTCCAGATAATAAGATAAGCACTTGAACTAGGATGGTCACAGTGGGAGTAGGAAAGAGGGCATAAATGTAAGAAATGACATTTCTAAGGTGCAAGTTACAGGACTTGACAACTGATTGGATTAAAGCGGGGAGAGAGAGGGAAAAGACAAAAAATAACTTCATGGTTATGATTTGGGCTGATTGGGTGATGATGGTCAGCAAAATCAACATCAGCAAAAATAGAGAAGTGAAAGTTTAATGGAGAAATTGAGGAGTTTCAGGCATGTTACTTTGAGAGGTCCCTGGGATATCCAGCAGGCAGATGAAAATATAGAATTGGCGCTCTGGAGAGAGATTAAAGGTAGAGAAATAGATCTAGAAATCATCTGCATAGAAGTAAAAATGTAAGCTATCAGAGTGACTGTAGTCACCCAGGGAGGCAGTATCTAGAGAGAAAATGGCTAAGGATAAAACCATGGACAACATGTTTAAAGGAAGGGAGAGACTGATAAATCAGAAAAGAAGTCAGAGAAGGAATGGACAGAAAAATGGGAGGAAAACCACAAGACCGTCATGTTATCCAAGGGTGGAGATGATATGAGGAAGAAGTGAGTGAACAACCATGTAAAATGTGGCTAGGGGAACAGGAGAATGAGAATGAGATCAGGGGGAAAAAACAAAGTCTTTGGTTTTAGTGATGAGATCCTTAGTGACTTTGTAATCATTAGTGACTCTTTCTAGAATGGTGGTTGCAGAAATCACATTGCAAGGTTGGATGGCTGATGGTGAAGTGGAGGCTTTGAGTGCAAACTTCTGTTCTTTCCAAAAGCTGGTCGCTTAAGAAAAGGAGAGTAGCCTAAATTGAATTTTAGAGTCAAAGAAAGGGTTTGTGATTGGTTTGTTTGAAATGTAGAGGAGAATGGAGCAACTTTTTAGAACACAGAGAAAAGAGCTAATTGGCAGGGAGAAAATGAAGATTCATGAGAGAGCAGGTCTGATTGTTGGGGCAGGATCATGGAGGAGGCAGAAGAGAATGACACTTTGGGTAAAGGGAGAGGCATGAGCTTCAACAAGAAGGGCCATCTTTTCCTCTCGAGTTGGAGGAAAAGAGAAGAGAGGAGAAGGCAATGAGAGATTTAGAGGGTTATAGATAGAGAGTCTCAGGGTTATATACAAGATGGCGTCAAACATCCCAAAGGAAAACTAAGCTACAAGTACAATTAGATGCTTTATATGTAAATAAAACCTATATAATAAAACTTATATAAACATTTTAAGGAATATTTTCTCTATTTAATTGTGAAGAGGCCTTGGTTCAGATCTGATCCTCTCTTCTAATGTGCTTATTAAAATTGCCAGACCAATTCCTTTACAAAAATGAAAATATATTACATTGAGCAGTAAAAATATGATGAGAATATAGAAGGAAACAGTCCACTTTTCAATCCATGAGTCATGGCCCCTTTTATTGTTGAACTTTGAAAAGGTATTATTTCTTACTGCCAAATACATAGTTCAATGTTATGGGAGGAGGCTTTTTTCCTTATCTAATTCCTTTTGTAACTCAATCTCACCATCTTAAAATTCTATATTATGACATTTTAATATATAAATCATATTACTTCAGTGGTCTGATTTTTTTTTTCTTTCTCTGAATTTTCCACTCTAGGGTCTATTTCTTCTTGTGATGCATTTCTCAATGTCTTCCAAAGTAAAGGCTTACGACAGGAGGTCATTTGTCCTTGCGCTAGCTCACCAGAGGCTCTCACTGTGGCCATCCGAAGGTACTGGGTTACATTAATTAAAGTAGACAGCTTGTAGAGAAACCATGATGAAGTAGCTAACTCAAATGAAAGCCCCCAAATCATATCAGTGTTAATTCTCTGCTTGTAGAATAGAAAATAAGATTCATCATTTTCAGGACCAAGCAATGGCCGGATACTCGTTTATAGTTACCAGGTGGGGCTGATTTTAGAGTTAGTGAAATGTTGTGTTGCTGAGTCATTATTAACAAATATGGGGAATCTGAGAACTTGCATAATGCCAAAGCATTGCCATATACAAAGCAGAGCAGAAAAAAGAATATTCACACGTAGCTGTGAATTCATTTGTGACACATACAACTTGCTTCTTCCCCCGCCCCCCCACAACAAATTTGACATTATTATCAGAGTTGTTCTATCTGTATTTCCTACTGATCTTCCTTTCTTCAATGTCCTTCTTCCTTTTCTGATGGAATGAAGGTTGCTTTCATTATGTTACTGTGGTTATTATGTTAACTGTTTCCCTGGTTATGTTACATTGTGCATCAGTTCAAAGGGCTCTAAACAAGTTTCTCTGAATTCTTTATATTTGCAGTTTATAATGGTACAATAATATTCCATTTCCTTCTTACATCCCAATTTTTTCAGCCATTCCTCCATTGACGGGTATCTATTTTTGTTCCAGTCTTTGCTACTAGAAAAAAAATACTGATATGTGTGTGTGTTTGTGTGTTTGTATAATATGTGTGAGACCTTCTTATTCTCTTTGAAGTCCTTGGGCATATATGCCTAGTAGTGGTGTTGCTGGATCAGAGAGTAGTGCCCATGTTAGTGACGCTTTAGTGTAATTCTAAATTGTTTTCCAGAATTGTTGACCCACCACCTAGCTGTACCAATGGTATTTGTCTTCATCCAGATTTTCCAACATTTATCATTTTCATCTTCTGTCATCTTTCCCCATCTGATGGGTGTGAGATGAAAACTCTACCTTTAAAAATTTTTTTATTTCTCTTATTATTAATGATTTGAAGCTTTCTTTATGTGGTCATTGATAGCTTGCTTTTCTTTATGAGGAAAAAATACCTGTTCATTACCTCTGACCATTTATCTTTCTATTGGAAAATAACTTTTATTCTTATAAATGCTTTGGTTTTTTCTACAAAGTTATCAGACAGTTTTGTCTTTGGCATCTGCTGCCCATTAATTTGGGGGGAAGAGGGAAGGAAGTAAATGGTGAATACTTTAGACCCAGTAAAATCTGAGTATTTTACATGAAGTTGTTATGCTGTCTTCAACTCTGCCCTCTGGAATACTGCACTGAACGCATTTTGAAAAATGCTGATTTTTGGAGCAGCAGAGCAGCTTGATAACACATCAAAGACGGGCCTGGTCTGTGATAAGCAGATTTTCTCTCAGCATGGGCATTAAATCTCCCAGGGTGCTTTTACTAAGCCTAAGCATTATTCTCAGTGTCCTTGGTCATAAGTCACCCTACCATCACTGCCTTCTTCCTAGTGGTCTAGCATGGAGGTAGCTTTTTAAGTGCTTTGGGAAGGAGGTGGCTAAGTTTTTATTATGCTCAGGATGAGGGAAAGATAGAGTCCTATTGACCGTACATAAAAATAGAAGCACCCCCCCCCAAAAAAAAACCCCATTAAATCATCATTGTCACTTAAATAGCTTCAGTTGTCAATTACCCCAGATGCCAAATATCCAGATAGCTCTTGGTTGTCCACACTAATGAGGGGAAAAGGGTATGTGAAAAATTCAATCATTATTTTTGTTTGGGCCTTGAATGTTTCCTATAACTTGCCTTCACCAGAGCAGCAATTTTCCTTCCTAGCTATGTTTTATTTAGGCTAATAAGATCATGCAACCAAGAAAAGTTGCCATAAGAAAGTCCAGTTTACAGAAGAGAGAAATTAAGGGAGATGATTTGCATGACTAAAGGATTCTACTTCACAAAAGATTCACTGGGAGAGCTCTTTCCAGTAACATGTTTCTAGGGGTGTTAACTGTTGGTTTACAGATTGGTCTGTCTTGACAAGAGAGGCAGAGGAGTGGAATAACTTAGATTGATGGTTAACCGGAAAGGAATATCCCGCAATGATGATGCAACATCTTTGATACCTCCATGTAAGTCAGTGAGAAAATATGAATATATTTACAAAAATTCAGTATGTATTTCATTTTTAGGGACATAGACACTATATAAAGTGAGGTACAATTTTATTATTTTCTATTAGTATTATCATTATTATTTATAATAATAATAAAGGAGAGCTGGAGGTTAGTCCTTTCTTTGGTCTTACAATGCAATATGTGTGAAGCGGTTTGGTTATATGTATATTTGTAGCGGTTTTACTTTCTTGTTAGTCAGGAAAGTGTTTATTAAACAAATCCCATGTGCCAGGCAGTGTGCTAAGGCCTTAGGATACAAAGAAAAAGACAGTCCTTGCTCCCAATGAGTTCAAAGTCTAATGTTGTAGATATCCTGAAAATAACTCTATACAAACAAGATTATCTAGGACAAAGTGGAGATAACTAACAGAGAGAATGCGCTAGCATTAAAGGGGAATCAGTAAGGGTTCCTTATAGAAGATGGGTTTTTACCTGGGTCTTAGAAACCAGGAAAGCCTAGGGGCCAAGATGGAGGGAGAGAATTGTAGATATGGAGGACAACCTGTGAACATACTCACAGCTGAGAGATGGAGTTTCTCATTCGAGGAACAATAAGGAGGCCAGTCTCACTGAGTCACAGAGTACATGGAGAGAAATAAAGTAAAAGAAGACCAGAAAGATTAGAGGGGGCCAGGTAGTAAAGGGCCTTGAAAACCCTATTACGTTTTGTTTAGGTGAACAAAAATAATTTGTTCACTTTAAAAACAGAAGAGAAGCAACGTGAGATAGTGGAAAGAGAAGCAGCCTTGGAGTCCAGGAGACCTGATTCTGACATATTCTATCAGTTTCCCAATGGTTGCTGATCTGTAGTGGTAGAGAAAGTTTCCTCACCTGTATTTGCCTATATGGATGAAGTCACAAGCTCCTACTAACTTAAGGGAGGAGGAATTAGCTTCTTAGCAGCTGGCTACCAAGGGGAAGCCAACCTTGGATTAATATATGGGTAATATATAAAGCGACTAATCGAGACCTTACTGTAATCATTTCCATTGGTTATTTTCATAGAGGGAAATGAAAATGGCTTGGAGTGTGCTAGTATCAACTTGTTTTGTTATTCAGTCATTTTCCAGTCATGTCCAATTCTTCTTGACTGAATTTGGAGTTTCTTGGCAGAGATACTGGAGTGGTTTGCCATTTCTTCTCCAGCTCATTGTACAGATGAGGAAACTGAGGCAAAAGAGGATTAAGTGACTTGCCCAGGGTTACATAGCTAGTAAGTATCTGAGGTCAGATTTGAATTCAGGAAGATGAATCTTACCAACTCCAGGCCTGCCACTTTTATCCACTGTACCATCTAGCTGTCTCACTGGTGTCAACTAGGGAGTTAAAAAAGAGAAAGCCTAAAAGAAGAAAGCCAGCCCAAATGGCAAATAATCAAGATGTCTTTCAACAAATAGTTACTGAACAACAGTTAATGACTGTGTACTCTAGTGGACACAGTGGGGAAGAGAAGAAAAAGAAATCTTACAGCGTCATCTGGGAGACGAGACATAGCATGAGAAATAGAAAACTGTAAAAGACGGTTTATCATTAAGTTGCCAGTCATGGGGGGAGTCTAGGATATGTTCTCTGCAAGCCCGTGATTGTGAACCGCCTGGGTAGTTTCAGGGTTCCTTCAACTGTTTTGATGCTCCTCTAGAGAAGAGGGTGCAACACACTTGGGGGATGTGATTTCCTTTGTCATTGTCAAACAAACAGTCTGAACCCACAGATCCACTGAATAAAATGGAATTAAATGTAGTGCAGACATGCTAACAAAGAGGACATGAAGTAATAACACAAGATGAAAACCAGTTCTGCTAAGTAGCTAAGCATATCACCTGTTGTAGTCCCTTCAGTGAATCTGGCTTTTATTCATTAAGTATTTCATGCTATACATGTGCCTTCTTGCTATTTCCCATGTACTTGGAATGGGACTTAAGAAGCCAGAGTAGTGCAGCCATGGTCTTTCTAACCTGTTTCCCAGGTAACTGGCACAAGGCCTCTGATCCAGGTTGTAGTCAGTGGAAGGAAAAAAGCAAACGTCCCTACAGAGCGTTGTCTTAATACATCATAGCTGATGGTGTCACAAAAGGAGCTGATGGAAGTAGTAGATGAAGGAATGCCAGTGTGGGGCCACCATGATTACATCTTGGCTGAACTTGTGTGAGTCAAGAGTTTGTCCCAGACATAATTTCTACTTTCCTTGATCATATTCCTGCCTTTAGATCATAATCCAAAACATCTTCTATCTGTTATGTAGAATTCTAACTAGGAAGCTATGCAATGCTGTCATACCCTGTGCCCCCTCCCATGCCCTCCACCCCTGTTTTTATTTTGCAAAGCTTTTCATAGGATTTATGGAGTTTTTCCTTCAAGGTTCTTTTCTAACAGGTCTCATAAATCTTATGTGACTTCATCTTGCTTTCATCCAGTCTGGAGCAGGTTAAAAAATAATACTACCAGCTAGCATTTATATGACACTTTAAGGTTTGCAAAATGCTTCTCATGGCTCATTTGATCCAATGGAAGATAATGGAATAACACTGGACTGAGAGCTGGCAGACCTGAGTTCTAGGACAAGGTGCAGATCAGTCCAACCAGGCAGGAAGAGAACCAGGAGAAAGCGTTGTCACAGAAACTGAGAAGGTATCCAAAAGAAGAAGGTAGTGGCACATGTTCCAGAAAGGCCATGGAAGATAAAGATTTAAAAAAAAAAAAGGCGTTAAATTTAGCAGTTAGGAAGACAGGGATGACCTGGGAGATAGCAGTTTCAGTAGAGTGGTGGAAATGGAAGCCAGATTGTACAGGATGAGTTTTGAAGAAATTGAGGCAGCAAGTGCAAACCACTGTTTCTGGAAGGATGAAGATGCATGTTTGAAGAGGTGCCAGGGTAAAATGGACACTTGGGCTTTTAAAAAAAATTTTAGTTTTTTGTTCTTAGAATAGAAGACCCTCACTGAGATTGACTGAAAGGAGGCAACTATTAGAGTGAGAGAGAATGAAAATGACAGAGTAAATGATCGTTTAGATTATCATGAATTTGTAATTGATACAATCAACAAGATTTAATTTGATTTAATTTAGTAAGCATTCAGGAAGCACCTACTATGTGCCAGATTCTATACTAGCTTCTAAAAATACAGAAATCACCCCTTGCCCTCAAGAAGACACAAAAACAGATAAGTCAGTACAAAATATAAAGCAATACAAAAGAATATTATTTCTGGGAGGCATTGCTAATAGCTGAGGGAGTCAGAGGGGTGGAGTGTAGGAGGTGGCCCTTGGCCTTGAGGGAGCAGAGAATTCTAAGAGGCAGAGGTGAGATATTAGCCAGCAGCTCTGCTGCCCTTCTGTGAGTCTTACGGGCTCTCATCTGCTTATCCTCTAACCCCTCAGTGTGATTTTTTTCCTCTCTTTCTTTCTTCTGTTTCTTGTTTTCTTAGGGGGAAAAGGCTAACTTGTGCCTTCCCTTTTTAAGTTTTAACAACTAAAAGCAACAGGTTAATGCTTTAAAGTTTCAACCTACCTGAACAAGTCACAATAAGGGAATATTGACCTGTTCCACCTGGGGTAGCATCGTAAGCATGAAACAAGTGGCCCTTGGTTGTGAGTTTATATCTGAAACCTAGTGTCATGGACTCAACTGGATTTGCCTCTGGTAAAAGACAATGCGATCCATCAGAAAGTATGGCCAGCCCTCTAAGAAAAACAGTGCTAGGCTTTCTAATGTCCTCAGGCTGCTGACATATTATGAGTGTCATTTTTGCTTTGTGTCTTCTTTTTGCTAAAACTGAAGACCTTTAAAATGTTTTCACTTCTTTTCAACTGGCCTTGAAGCTTCTAGGTTGGCTACTTTAAGATGAAAAAATGGAAGGGCTGTCAACAATTCTCCAGGTGTTACTTGCCTTGTTGTGTGCTGTCATTTAAGAGTTGATGATGATGGTGTGGGCTAATGTGAGGCTTTCCCGAGTAAAGTGCAAAAACTTTGGGAAGCTCCTGGGAGCTCCTGCAGTCCTCAAGACCATACCAGTGTTGTAAGGAGAATGGTCCTTCCATTGTGCTCTTGAATTTTAAAAATAATTGGTGGGGAGGGGCAGTGGGCAGCAAAAAAAATTGAATTACATCGTAATTTCAAACCATTTTGTGTAACATCCCCAGTGCTTTTATATAAAGTTAATTTGTACTGCTATCATTCGTTTTCAAATCTTTATTTCCTAGTATATCTTCTTTTGCCCCTTTTCAGAAAGAGCCACCCTTTATAAGAATAAAAGAGAGGAATAAACAAAAACAATTGAGTTGAGCAATATTCAACAGTATACAACATTCCATACCCATAGCCCTCCTGCTCTGCAAAAAAGGTAGAGAAATACATCTCTTCTTAGGGGCAAAGCTGTATTTATTGCTATTTTATGGTTTGTAGTTTCAGCTGTTTTCTTGCTGCTGTTCCATCCGTTTACATGTTTCCTTCTAGTGTTTCATTACACTAATGTCTCACAACTTATTTAGCCATTTCTCTCCTCTCGAACTTTTAGGTTTCTTCCAATTTCTTAGGAATTGTGTCAAATGTTGCTTTGAAAGTCTTAGAACAGAACAGTGTGTATGTGTATGTATCATGGCAGTGTATATGAAAAAAGCCACACCTATTACCAAACAACAACAACCACCTTGTAAGTACAACCTGAATGCCAACTTTTCCAGCTACCATTTGGGATTTAAAATTCTCTGTGGCTTAACCTCTAAACTGAGCTGGTGGAGCACTAAATTCCTTTCCCTACCTTTTTAAAAGAGAGAGAAAATTGAAATGGAGTAAATGGTACCCAAGAAGAGAAAACAGGCCCTCGGTTTTTAAACCAGATAGGCATTGCTCCTTAATATGGTCTCAGATGGTTTAGGCTGAATGATTTCATCAGTTTGAGCACTATAATCTTAGGGAACATGTGGCCAGCTGTCTCTCAGTGCAGCTTGTACATGGAGTTTATAAATAGAAGTAAAAATCAAATGTTTAAGTATAGTAAGATCTGGATATCTTCTTAGTATTAGCTCTGGAATAAAATGCCTAACAAGTACCTCAAAACATGCACTGGGCATTAGAAATGTTAAAAAATGTTGAAGTATGTATATAAAATCTATAAACATACACACACACACACACACACACACACACACACAACCTATAATCTATAGGAGTATCCAGCTCTTTGTTTTTAGAAAAAACTTGGGGTCATTCATTATTATTATTATTATTATATTATCACTCTAAGGCTGTGGTGAAAATTTTTTGGACGATATGGACTGGCTCTAGTCTATGATCAATGGCAAATATTTACGAAATGCTTATACAATTCTGAGGCACTGAACTAACTAGTGTGGTCCATTTAGGGATTGTTGAATGTAATCAGAGCAAGATAAGTAATTTCATGGGGAAAAAAAAAAACATGGCCAAATAGCATTTTTTTTCTTTTTTAAAATTAGTATTTTTTGTTTTTCTGTCATTTTCCTTTCCCAATATGTCCACTCTCCCCAACCTAGAGATGTTGCTTATAACAAAATATTTTTTAAAAATTGAAGAGAAAAAAAAAGCAATTCAACAAATCTAATCAACACATCAAAGGAGTCCAACAATATCCAATGTTCCACACCCGTAGTTTTTGTTTTTCAATCATTTTTCAGTCTTGTATGATTCTTTGTGACCCCATTTTGGGTTTTCTTGGCAAAGATACTGGAGTGGTTTGTCATTTCCTTCTCTAATTTATGTTACAGATGAGGAAACTAAGGCAAACAGGGTTAAATTACTTGCCCAGGGTCACACAGCTAGTAAGCATCTGAGGCTGAATTTGAACTCAAGAAGATGAGTCTTCCTGACTCCTGGCCTGGCACTCTATACACTGTGCCAGCTAAAACCCCGCAGTAACACGGAATAAAGAAGAGAGGGAGGGACAGTCTCATATCTTTTCTTCAGGACCAAAGTTGGTCATTATAATTAAATAGCATTCAGTTTTGTTTATTTTGTCTTTGTTCTTTCCTTTTACATTCTTGTAGTGATTGTATATGTTATTTTTCTGGTTCTTCTCTTTGTATCAGTTCATATAATCATCCCATGCTTCTCTTCTGCATGGCTTTTTCAGTTGAGATATTACATTCATCATGTTATGTTTGCAGCATGACTAGTGTTTCTGGGGACATGCAATGCTGCAGATGCTTTTGTCACAATTATGTCAACTCATTCATTAAGTCAGTCAATCTCTGATATCTATTAACTTGGCCATGAAATCAGTCATTCAGTATTTATTAAATACCTCCTATGTGCAAGGCACGAAAGATTCAAAGACAAAAATCAAACTGTCCCTTCTCTCAAGTAGTTTACATTCTATGGAGAAAACAACATGTATATAGAATTATGTACACAATAAATATGAGGTCATTCTGAGACAGGCGCAATAACAAATTGCAATAGCAACTTTCCTGACATATTTCTGCCTATTCCAGTACATAATATCACACTGTTCTGATGACTTGTTGCCATACTATTAGGGTACTAGTGTCTGATTTCTGTGTATATCTGTTCTTTGCCGTTCCCCTAATGAAACTAATATCCTCCTTCTCCTGCCTTCCTACCAGCTCCCTTGCTCTAGCAAAGACAGGCATCTCCTATGAGGGCTTAGTGGTAATAGTAGCAGCAGTAGTAGTAATAGCATTTCTGTAACACTTTAAGGTTTGTAAAATATTTTGCCATCTTATCCTCACAATAGTCTTAGGAGGTAGGTACTGTTATTATCCATGTTTTACAGGAAACTGAGGCAGAAAGAGGTTCAGTGATTTGCCCAGGGTCACACAAGCAGTAAAGCATCTGAATTCACATTTAAATTCAGGTCTCCCTGACCCCAGGTCTAGTGCTCTTTCCACATGCAACTTAGCTCTCTAGACTTGAACGCAGAAAGTATGTGTCCTTAGAAGCTGTACCCACAGTACCTTCCAGGAGGATGTGTGATGGATCAGCTCCTTAGGTAGTTTGATTCAGACTGAAATTGTATTGCTAACACTTTATTAATGACAAGAATGGGGTTCCTGACTTCTCTAGATCTCCAGTTACAAGGTGCCCACCTTAATGCAAGACGAAACAAGTTCTCTGTTCCAGAGGAGTCATTGAGAGTGACAAGAGCATTGAAAAATGCTGAGGTTTTCAAGACCATGGACACCTCCCTTGAAATTAAAACTTTCAGAGTGAGGCAGCAGCATCAATGGCTGCATATTCTCTCCATCTTTGGAAATCAAATATAACACCATAGACTTCAACCTTCTAACATCAATATTGTCTATAAAAGGAAAAGCAAAACCAAGTTAGACTTGGGGTATTGCCAGAGAAGCTATTTACTGAGATGATCCCAGCCAGCTCTTACTATGCTGCATGTTTCATCTTATTGTTAATTGGGCATCTACTAAATCATTGTATGGATTCAAAACCCAAGGTGCTGCTCGAAGTGAGGATGATTTTTGGAATTTCCCACATGCAAAATACCTTCAGATGGCAGCATGCAAAACACACTTGCAACCTCACTGGATCATCCCTTCAGAGTTAAAAGTGATCTTAGAAACCATCAAGTCAAACTACTGTCTTTTACAGATGAGGAGACTGAGGCACAAGGTGTTTAAGTGCCCAAGGTCATATGATTAGGGTGCAAGCTCTATCTGTTGCTGCCATGCTGAATTATTGTAGCCTACCTAAACCAAACCTTTTGTGTGTTGTATTGATCTATAGTTTTAGTCTGTCTTTGTGTGTGCTCATATGTCTACTAATGCATATCTAAGAGAAAATCTAGCCTAGTGGATAGACAACCAGCCTTGGAGTGAGGAAGACGTAGGTTCATTCACTACTTCTGACAATAATGTCTGTGTGACCCTGGGCAAGTCAATTCTCTGGGAAAGTCTTTCAGCAACTCTGTAAGATGATAGGTTGTAAAGCAGTGGCTGGTCCACCTGAGTAAAGGGAATTTTCTTATTGTAAGCTTATGAAGTCACAGATCTAGATGTATACATATATACATGTGTATACATATATATATATATATATATATGTATACGTATGTAGTATGGATTATGTATAATACATATATACAATATATAGGGATGCAGCATGTATTGTACATATCTGTAATACATACATATATGTAGATATACACAAACTCATACATACACATACATATATACACATATATATGCGTATACACACACACACGCACACATAAACCCACACACACAATTCAGAAGTGTGATTTTATTGGTGATTGGTGATTCTCTACTCAAAGGCATATTTTAACCCCTCTATGACCTAATAAATTACCTTTGGTATTTATCATGGTTGAAAAATTGTCCCATGGTCAATCTGATAATGAGCCTCCTGCATTCAGATTTCTTGGTCCTTGAACAGAAAACATATTCCTCCTCCCTGGATCTGTACTTGAAGCCTTGTGATTTTGGTAAAGCTGACAGAATATACACTTTCCTAATATAGTCTTGGAGATTCCAAAGCCACTTTTATCCAAGAATGAAGCATTGGATTAGAACTTGAGTAATCTACATAGTATGTGTGTATGTAATTATCCATTTTTCACTTCTAAAATTTTACTTTCCACAATAAATTCACCTTAGGATGCAAGATTAATTTGATTTAATTCATAATCGTAATAAATACAAAATTACTTTGTTAAAATACACAGAGCAACAGCAGCAATGATAATAAAAACAACAATAATTAGCATTTGTATAGCTCTTTACAATACAATAGAACATATAGATTAGGCATCTAGTAAGTACTTTGAGATGGCTGCCCAGGCTGAGTCAGAATTAATGATCTTCTCTGGGAAGCATTACCCATCTCCATTGGCATTAAGTATGGTCTGTATCCTTGGGCCAGTGGTATTCTGCCTTCTTGATTTCACAAGCATAAGCTGAAAAGTATTCTTGAGGAATAAAAATCTCCATGCTTGTAATATTTCAATTGAGGCAATTTGTAAGAATTAGCATACCATGAATGCCTACAGGCAAAATAATGTCAGTTTTTTAAAATAACAATTCACATTTATATGGGGTTTCATGTTTTGCAAAATGTTGTATGTATATTATTTCATTTGATACTTATGATAACTCTATGCTGAAAGTAATATTACTATCCCCACTTTGTAGATAAGCAAATTGAGGTTGAGAATGGTAAGGAACCTAATCCAGGATCACACAACTCTCTAGGAGAATCTGAGGTGGAATTCACACTCAGACCTTCCTGACTGCAGCATTATACCACACTACTGCATTTAAAATTAGCATGATGTCATAGGTAGACAATAAATCAGAAAAAAGACAGCAGGTCATATATTCGTTGATCCTAGACAATCTAAAAGGTAGACAAACTGGACACAAAATTATGGCCCCCACCAAAATGGATACATTTGTTGTTCAGTTGTTTTAGTGTGTCCAAGTCTTTGTGACCGCATTTGAGGTGCTATTGGCAAAGATACTGAAGTGGTTTGGCATTTCCTTCTCCAGCTTATTTTACAGGTGAGGAGACTGAGGCAAACAGGGTTAGGCAACTTGCCTCAGGTCACAAAGCTAATAAGTGTCTGTGGCCAGATTTAAACTCAGAAAGATGAGTCTTCCTGGCTCTAGGCCTAGGCCTCAAACCACCGTGCAGAGGGTGGATGATAGAAGGGAAAAATTGGAGGCAAGGGAGACTAATTAGCAGGCAATTGGAATATTTCAGGAAGGAATTGATAAGGACACAGACTATAGAGTGGCAGCCGTGTGAGTGGAGTTAAAGGGTCAAATATGAGGATTGATATGAAGATAGAATCCACAAGGCATTGGAGAGATGTAGCAAGGGGAGAGGCAAAAGAAGACTCTGAGGTTGTGAATCTGAGTAATAAGGAAGGTAATTCCCCTTTGCACAAATAGAAAAGTTCCAAAGACCTTTGAGGACAAAGATGATGAATTCTGTTTTGGACATCTTGTATGTAAGACATGTGTTTATAGGACTCCTCAGTGGAGATGTTCCACAAGCAGTTGGTAATGTGGTCCTAGGCCTAGTTAGGGGTTTCATCTGATAAGAACTGAACAGTTAGGTTTGGGAGTCATCTGCCTAGAGACGTTAATTGAACCCATAGAAACTGATGAGCTCGCTAAAAGAAAGAACCTAGAAAGAGAAAAGGAACCAAGGCAGAACTCTACCTATGAAAAGGGGGTGGGACATGGATATTGTTCCAGCGAAGGAAACTGGGAAGTAGCCAAACAGGGAGAAAACAGCATCATGAAGATCCATGAGCGTCAAGGTCGGGAAGGATAAGGACTGAGATTTAAAAAAAAAAAATCAGATTTAGCACTAAAGAAACCATCGGTGACCTTGGAGAGCCCTTTCTGTTTGGCATTTAAAGTGCTTCACAACCTGGCCCCTTCTGTCCCTTCTGGTCTTTTTACACTTTACCCTCCTGCCTGTATTCTGTGATCCAGCAGCCACAGTGGCCTCCTGGTGCTCCTGGCACACAACAGTCCATTTCTTATCTCCTCACATTTGCCCGGACTCTTCTTCCTGCCTTTTATTCTCTTTCCTCACCTCTACCTCTTAGAATCTCAGGCTTTCTTCAAGACAGTTCATTTGTCCCCTTCTGCTGGTCTTTCTCAGTCCTTCCCAGATGCTAGAGCTTTCTGCTTTAAAGTCACCCTGTTAAATGCATCCTGTGTGTGTGTATATATAGTGTCCTCCATTAAAATATAAGTTCCTTGAGATCAGCAACTGTTTTTACCTTTCATTGTATGTCCAGCACTTATAATTACTGAATGGAGTTTGATCGATTGATTGAGATTGAAATCTGATTACAAATGGCTGAGAAGTGAGAGGGAGAGGAGAAGCCGAAGACAAGGAATATAGATGGGCTTTTCTAGACTTTTGGTTGTGAAAGGAAGGAGACATGAGGATGTGAGTATATATGTGTGTCTAAAAATACACATATACACATATATAATTAAGGGGATGATAGGGTCAAGTGAAAGGTTTTTGTTTTGTTTCGTTTTAAGGTAGAGGAGCATTGGGCCTGTTTGTAGGCATCAGAGTAAAGTTTGTGGATAAAGAGAGATTGAAGATGAAAGAGAAAGCATGATCAAAGGTGCAAACTCCTGGAGGAGATGGGAATCAAAGGCACAAGTAGAAGGGTCAGCTCTGGCAAGGAGAAGGGCTGCCTTTTCCTTAGGGAGCCAGGAGGGAGAAATTTCCAGCTGTAGATCCCCAGCACTGAAAAAAACCTATGACAGCAAAGTGATGAAACTAATTTCCACAAATCCCACATGGAAATTAATCTCATTACCACTACACCTTCCACTTTCCTTCCAAGTTGAGGGTGGGGGTTGACAGAATCATCTCTGTGGGACCGTGCTTAGGAAAGATTGGATCACCAAACCACTTCTAATTTCGGGGAGACCCCTAGGCTGGAGGCAGTGAATCCATACATCAGTTTGGATGATGATTATAATGACTGGAGCAGCAGGACTTTGACAGAGTATATATAGCGGTACTTGCTGTTATTCAGGCTTAGCATCAAGGAGACAACCACTTGTGTGGTCAGTGTGGAAGGAGCCCAGTTTTTGGATCACTTCCATCATTGTTGGGCCAAACAGAGAGCAAAACTTTTAAGACCAAATGACACTCATGGCAGCAGCATTTGACATCTGAGGGGTAGGTTCATGGCGTGAAAAGCTTAAGATTTTGCCAACTCAGCTGACCCACATGGCAAGGGATAAAATTTGTAGGTCAGGTGGAAGAGCTATTCCCATCCCAGTGGGATATAAAATTGAACACTGGAATTGTCTGAAGGATGTCCTGGGGTGGGGGCGGGGATGGGGTTTATAATCTCTTTTTATTTTTTTAAATAAATGTTTTACATATTTATTTTTAACATTGATTTTTTAAAATGTTGAGTTCTGAGTTCTCTCCCTCACTCCCACCTCTCCTCCACACATTGAGAAGGCAAAAAATGTCATATCAATTTGTATGAAGGACTTCTAATCAAATTTCCCAAGAGCAGTAGTATGTGTGCACCTGCTTTTATACTCCTTCTGACACCCTCTTTGCCTAGTACACTATTGTGCTTTTTGTCAACAGCTCCTTGAAGGGCACAACAGAGATAGGTTAGCTTTAATGGCTAAAGTTCTGGGCTTGGAGTTAGGCAGGTCTGGATTCAAGATCTGATTCTTAACACCTACTTGAAGTGTGACCAAGAACTGGATTAGTTGGCCTTTAAAATCCTGCTCAGCTCTAAATCTGTGATCGTCTGATCCTAGGATGCCGTTTTAGTTCTCTGATAAATATTGGCAAGAGGTAAAAAATCAAGAAGAAACTGAAGGAACTGCTTACAAATTACATGAAAGGTATAGATTTCAAGGTGCTAAATCAAGACTGACAGCTTAATGTTAACTTTTAAAGATAGTACTTAAGTGAATTGCTTCACCTGTGTCTTAATAAAGCCATGTCAAAAAGGAGCAATTTTTTTTGATTTGTTAATTTCTTTAAGCATATATTTTGCTAACCCTTGATGGGCAGAAATGGTGGTGAATGCTTTTTGTAACTGGATGGACCATTTAGACTTTCCCATTGTACGGAGGTTTCCCTTCAGTATAATTTGGCACACTCTCCAGGAGTAGATTTGAACAGCCATGGTTGCTTTATTTAGATTGGAAATCTTGTTAGTAAGCAAGTTAGTAAGTTAGGAAAAGGCTTTTTTTTTTTTCCCTGAGGCAGCTAGGTGCAGTGGATAGAGCACTGGGCCTTGAGTCAGAAAGACCTGAATTCAAATATGGTCTCAGACATTTATTAGCTATGAGACCCTGGGCAAGTCATTTAACCTCTGTCTGCCTCAGAACCCTGAGCTGTAAAGTGAAGACAATAATAGCACTTACTTTCCAAGGTTGTCATGAGGATCCAGTTAGATAATATTTACACAGTGCCTAGGGCATAATAGGTACTTAATAAATCCTTTCTCCTTTCTTTCCTTTTCCTTTCTTACCTTCCCTCCCTCCTTCCTTCTTTTGCTGTCTTCTTTTCTTCCAAAACCTTCTTCTGTAATCTCTCATAATCTCCCATATTTCTTAAATCATCTTACTATGGCTTTCTCTATCAAGGTAGATTAGATCACCACTAAAGTGCCTTCCAAATCCTAAAATTCCATGAAATTAGAACAGAACACATGCCAGCTCCCAATTTCAGTCTTGTTCTCCAGGCTCAGGTATAAGTCAGGAAACATACAAATCTGGAAACAAATTCAATTACATTGTCCATAACTGGTTCATTATGAACCATTATCGTCCTATAGAAGCAATGTGGTTAGTGGAAAGAAGCAATTGATTTTTATTGGAGTCAGATCCATTGAGTTTACTGCTTACTATGTGACCTTGGGTGAGTCATGTTCCCTCTGGGCCTCAGTTCTTTCATCTGATAGAGATTGGACTAGATCATCTCTAAGGTCCGTATGCTAAATTTCTCTGAACCCGTTACCTTATCTCTAAAATATTAAATAGAGGGAAAGAAGAAATGGAGATAAAGCCCTAGCTAACTCAGGGGGTTTGTTGTAAGGAAAATGCTTTGTAAACCTTACCACATTATATAGATGTGAGGTATTTTTGTAGTTATCATTCAGTTCAATTAAGCAAACATTTATTGCTTATTAAGTGGGCAAGGTACTGGACCTCAGCAACTAAGTAAAATAGTTCCTGCCCTCAAGGAGTTTACATTCTATGGAGTATAACTGAAATTCACTTTAGAATATTTATCTTTTAAAACCACAAATGCATATTCAAGTCACATTCTGCTTTTTAACTAAGAACTTGTTTTTCTGCATTCACCGAATATAATATTAAAGACTTGAAGTACAGCCTGAATATATGAGGTCAGAGGCTACGTTATTAAGTAAAACAAGCTTTCACCCACTCTATTAAAATGATTATGCTTTAAAAGGCGAGTAGGAAAAGGTTAATCATTGTCACTCTGGTTGCACATTTCAGCATGTGGAGCAGATTCAGCTGTTGTGCACGGTTAGTCCAATACTGCTGGGGGCATTGCAATGCACATTTTATTGATTCGTTAAAAAGCAAATGAGACACACAATCTCTATAAAGAAAATCAAATATGTTTGACCAATGAGTTATGTATATGCCTCTGTCAAAGGCAAATTCCTTAGATGAGGTTAATTGCTTTTTATCTCTTGTTAGAAAGGAGACTGGTACTGGAATTCTCATGCAAGTTGATGTATCCTCTGCTACCAATGGCAGTCCACCTGGCATATTGTGTTAGGGACAGATGACTATGTCCTCATAATCCAGTAGAGAATTAGCATTTGCATTTATTAAGTAGCTCAGTAGAAGGAGGGGGGGAGAGAGAGAGAGGGGGAGAGAGAGGGAGAGTGAGAGAGTGGGAGAGAGGGAGAAAAGGAGAAAGAACGAGAACACAAGAATGAGGGACCATTGATTTCATCTGTGTGGGGTACTCCTGTTATAGAAACTTTCTTCATTCAAGCAGATCAATGATTTGTGTGACAGTTGTGGTCTTAGAGCATTGTACCATGCCCTCTAAGGTTACATTCCATCTTCTCTGTATTTATCTTATATGGTCTGATTTATGTATGTGGTCTCCTCTTGTTAAAATGTAAGCCCCTTGAGGACAGGAGCTGTTTTTCCTTTTTCTTGTATCAAATAGAAACAAATCACTTCTGGCCACATTTTGACTTAGAAAACCACGAATAAACATTACCTGAGTTGTACTATATTTTTATTTATTTTGCTAAACATTTCCCAATTACATTTTGATCTTGTTCTAGCCTGCATGTGGGTATTTTACAGAGAGTTTAACATTTCTGGTCTAGAACATGCTAAGTGCCCTCAAAAATGCTTGCTTGATTGTGTGAAGGCACTGAGAGGTTAAGTGATTTGCCCCTGGACACACAGCTTGAACATCTAAGTCTGGACTTGAAACCTGGTCTTCCTTTCTCAACTATGCCTAGCTTCCTCTCTTGTTTTTCTTAACCTAAATATTACTAAAGCACTCTGTATAAATGAACACCATAGTTGAAGGATATGGATACAATTCTGAATTGACATCCACTCATATTTTCGGTCACTTTTGATTTCTCTTGGAACAATGTGAGTTTTCTAATCCTTCCTTCTAGAAAAAAAAAATGGAGTTAATTGGTGAGTAGAAAATCATTGTGGGCAAGCTTACCTTAGAAGCTTAGAAGCGGAGACCAGGGTCAAAATGAACATAATGAGGAAAAAAAAACTCCCCTTATCCCAAACATATATACCTGCTGCTTGCAAAATGTAATCTTTTTTTTCATGGTTCAGTCTGCACTGCCGTGGAGTACTTAACTGGTCAAATTAGACCTCCCCCAAACTAGAGAAAAGTACTTAAGAGAATTATGGACTCAGAGGCTTCTCTGCATGCTCAATAGCACTGCCTCTCAGGCAGTATAATTGCCAAATATAAATCAAGAGATTACCAGGCACTGCAGTGTCCTCAGATGAGTTACCCAGCTTCTGGTGCAGCCTCCATCTGTAAAACTCAGGTGATATCACTGAATTTACTTACAGATAAGTATTGTAAGAATGTTGATTAAAGGAATGTTTGAAAAGCCCTTTTGGGCTTTTTAGCAAAAAGATGCTATTTAAATAAATGGCTTGCTATTAGCAATAAAAGAATAACAATTATGCAGAATAGCAATTAAAACAGCAAATTGGGAGAATAAGTAAAAACTCACCTACCATCTCAAATCACTTTTCCTGTTTGAAACTTTCTAACATAGAAATTTGCATAGTGAATATAATAAGGGACTAGAAGGAAATGGGAAGAAAGTGCTTTCTTTGGTCATATGGATTCAAATCCACTTAGCCTTCCAAAGTGCTTCAATTTATTCTTTGTTCTATTTTATGAGACACAGAATACTAAAACTTTGAAGGGCTCTGGAGAGAGACAAGGGTTAGGATAAATGCCGATAGATCTAGGAATTGTTTGCATAGAGATAATTGAATCCTTGGGTTGAGATCACCAAGTAAGAGATTACAGAAAGAAAAGAGGACCCAGAACAGAGTCTTAGGGGACACCTGCCATTAGTGAGGCATAGATGACAATGTAGGAGACTGAGAAGAAGCAATTGGGCAGATGGGGGGGGGGGTGGAGAGAGAGAGAGAGAGAGAGAGAGAGAGAGAGAGAGAGAGAGAGAGAGAGAGAGAGAGAGAGAGAGAGAGAGAGAGAGAAGAATAAAGACAACCCAGAGAAGAGAAAGTATCAAGAAGAAGGTGGTCAACAATGTGAGGGCATGCAGAAACTCTAGAAGGATGAAGATCAAGAAGAGGACAATAGGTTTGAGTTCAATTTAGAGATTCTCAGTAATATTGAAGAGGGAGCTTTCCATTGAACATTGAGAAGAGAGGTAGTGGAGGCAGCAATCATAGACAGATTTTCAAGAGTTTAGCTAAAATGAGTAGGAGAGATGTAAGGTTGGCATGATATAATGAGAAATTTTTTAAGGATGGAGGAAACTTAGGCATGTTTGTAGACAGCATGGAAGTAACCAGTAGATAGGGAGAAATGAAAGATTAGAAAAAGAGTAGAAGTGATGGTGGGGGCAATCTGCTGGAGAAGATGGGTGGGAGGGGATAGGATCAAGTATAGGTGTACAGGGTTGACCTTGGCAAGTAGAAGGACCACCTCATCAGCAATTATGAAAGTAAATTTCAATATAGTGGGAGGTAACAGCAGGAGAGTGTGAAACAAATAAGAAGAGAGAAGGAGCATTGGGCAGCTGTTCTAAGTTCTTAATGTCTAAGGCAGTCTTCAGCAGAGGGGGTGGGCTTAGGAGTGCCATTGGGGAACTTAATGAAGAAAAAGATTGGAATAGCTGCTATGGTCAGTGGAAAGGGAGATCAATTAAGGAAGAAGAGAAGTAGTATTGCTTTCCTTTAGTGAGGATGGGGTTGAGATTAGATCCTGTAAATTTGTAGTGGATCCATTGTAGTTCCATGCTTCACAAGGAAATGGCAACAATCAGAATCACTCCTGCTTGATCCATGAGGGTCCCTTCCAGCTGTCAGTGTGATGATTCTCCTGCTCATTTCCTTGTATGCTTGGCTGGACCCAAAGTTCTTCTAAATCATCTTTAGCTCCATCATTTCCTCAGGGTCTTGCCATTTGAGTGCTTTATTACACCTGAAGCTTTCTAGCCAAATACTAAGTGGCTCTGTGAACACAAGGTTCTGTGGCCCAGCTTCAGTTACACCAGAAGTGGAGCTCCTTCTTGTCTCAGTTCCTCTGTGCCAGCCAAAAGCAACCCCAGCCTGTAAGAAAGCATACTGTGCTTCCCAGGGCTTCTGGCTGAAGCTGCTGCTTTCCTGCCCCACTACCCAACTTTCCTGTGGCCCAATTCAGTAAACACATTTGATTCCATGAGCATAGATTAAATGCCTACTGTATGCATAGCACTGTCCCAGCAGTTCTGATGCGTAAACTCATTAAGAAAGAAAGCATGCAGGGGTGGAGCCAAGATGGTGGCTGGAAAGCAGAGACTGGCCTAAAACTCTCCCCCAGGACCCTCCAAGTACCTATAAAAATGGCTCTGAACAAATTCTAGAACTACAGAACCCATGAAATAGCAGAGGGAAGCAGGGCTCCAGCCCAGGACAGCCTGGATGGTTGCTGGGTAAGGGCTATCGCCCACGGAGCTGGGAGTGGAGCAGAGCCCAGCGTGGTCTGCGCCCGGACCAACCAGACCAGGAGCTGGGTGGAACAGGCCCTAGCACCCTGAATCAGTGAGCTGTGGCAGTTACCAGACTTCTCAACCCACAAACACCAAAGACAACAGAGGTTAGTGGGGAAAAACTGTGGGGACAGAGTGAAAGGAGTTCTGTGTTAGGCCACCACCCCAGGGACAGCGGAGGTGGTGCAGCTACAGAACTACATCTGCAGTTGCTTCTGGCCCTAGGCCCACCTGGTGGGAGGAATTAAGTGGCAGATCAGAGCAGTAGTGCAGAGCCTGCTCAGATCTGAGTCGTGGTCCAGGTTGGCAGTTCTTGGGGGAGGCAGAGCGCTGGTGTGGCAGAGCTTCCTGTGTAAAAAAAGCTCTGAAAACAACAGCACAGCTTCTCAAGCTTGGAACAAAGTACTCTCTACTCTACAAGCAGTCATACCCGACAAAAAACTCAAGGGTCAAGTAGTTGGCTGGGAACATGGCCAGGCAGTAAAAACGGACTCAGATTCAGACTCAGACTTTGGAATCTTTCTTTGCTGACAAAGAAGACCAAAACATACAGCCAGAAGAAGTCAACAAATTCCAAGAGCCTACATCAAAAGCCTCCAAGTAAAACATGAACTGTTCTCAGGCCATGGAGGAGCTCAAAAAGGATTTGGAAAAGCAAGTTAGAGAAGTAGAGGAAAAATTGGGAAGAGAAATGAGAGTGACGCAGGAAAACCATGAAAAACAAGTCAATGACTTGCTAAAGGAGACCCAAAAAAATACTGAAGAAAATAACACCTTAAAAGATAGACTAACTCAAATGGCAAAAAAGCTCCAAAAAGCCAATGAGGAGAAGAATGCCTTGAAAAGCAGAATTAGCCAAATGGAAAAGGAGGTCCAAAAGACCACTGAAGAAAATACTACCCTAAAAATTAGATTGGAGCAAGTGGAAGCTAATGACTTTATGAGAAATCAAGATATTATAAAACAGAACCAAAGGAATAAAAAAATGGAAGACAATGTGAAATATCTCATTGGAAAAACCACTGACCTGGAAAATAGATCCAGGAGAGATAATTTAAAAATTATTGGACTACCTGAAAGCCATGATCAAAAAAAGAGCCTAGATATCATCTTTCAAGAAATTATCAAGGAGAAATGCCCTGATATTCTAGAGCCACAGGGCAAAAATAGAAATTGAAAGAATCCACCGATCACCTCCTCAAATAGATCCCAAAAAGAAAACTCCTAGGAATATTGTCACCAAATTCCAGAGTTCCCAGGTCAAGGAGAAAATACTGCAAGCAGCCAGAAAGAAAATTTGAGTATTATGGAAACACAATCAGGATAATACAAGATCTAGCAGCTTCTACATTAAGGGATCAAAGGGCTTGGAATATGATATTCCGGAGGTCAATGGAGCTAGGATTAAAACCAAGAATCACCTACCTAGCAAAACTGAGTATCATGCTCCAAGGCAAAATATGGATTTTCAATAAAATAGAAGACTTTCAAGCTTTCTCCGTGAAAAGACCAAAGCTGAATAGAAAATTTGACTTTCAAACACAAGAATCAAGAGAAGCATGAAAAGGTAAACAAGAAAGAGAAATCATAAGGGACTTACTAAAGTTGAACTGTTTTTGTTTACATTCTTACATGGAAAGATGATGTGTATAATTCATGAGACCTCAGTATTAGGGCAGCTGAAGGGAATATACATACATATATATGGACAGAGGGCACAGGGTGAGTTGAATATGAAGGGATGATATCTAAAAAAATAGAATCAAATTAAGGGATGAGAGAGGAATATATTGAGAGAGGGATAAAGGGAGAGATAGAATGGAGTAAATTATCTTGCATAAAAGTGGCAAGAAAAAGCAGTTCTGTAGGAAGGGAAGAGGGGGCAGGTGAAGGGGAATGAGTGAATCTTGCTCTCATTGGATTTGACTTGAGGGAATAACATACACACTCAATTGGGTATCTTACCCCACAGGAAAGAAGGAGGAAGGAGATAAAAAAGAGGGCATGATAGAAGGGAGGGCAGATAGGTGGAGGAGGTAATCAAAAGTAAACACTTTTGAAAAGGGGTAGGGTCAAGGGAGAAAAGTGAACAAAGTGGGATAGGTTGGGAAGGAGCAAAATATAGTTAGTCTTTCACAACATGAGTATTGTAGAGGGGTTTTGCATAATGATACACATGTGGCCTATGTTGAATTGCTTGCCTTCTTCGGGAGGGTCGGTGGAGAGGGAAGAGGGGAGAGAATTTGGAACTCAAACTTTTAAAAGCAGATGTTCAAAAAAAAAAGTTTTTGCATGCAACTAGGAAATGAGATATACAGGCAATGGGGCATAGAAATCTGTCTTGCCCTACAAGAAAGTACAGGAAAAGGGGAGGGGGGGTGACAGAAGGGAGGGCTGACTGGGGAACAGGGAAATCAGAATATTTGCCATCTTGGAGTGGGAGGAAGGGTAGAAATGGGGAGAAAATTTGTAATTCAAACTTTTGTGAAAATCAATGCTGAAAACTAAAAATATTAAATAAAAAATAAAATGTGGAAAAAAAAAAGAAAGAAAGCATGGAGGTAGGGCTTTTCTTCCCCCATAATGCTTGCATACCGTAAGCACTTAATAAATGCTTTTTTTCCTCATTTTTTCATCCATTCCTGGAAATTCTAGGGGCTTAGCTAGACCTTCTTTTTAGTTTGGAATGTTTCTGTAAGGGCAGATACTTAAACTCTTAGACATGTGACTCCATAGATACGGCATTTTGACTTACTGCACAAATAGTTTTGTTTTCAGATTGCATTAAATCAGAATTTATGATTCATCTGATTATTATTAGGGTATATTCTCCTGTTTTGTTTCCTAACCTTTGATATTACAGCCTTAACTTTTGGAATTTATTGTTAGGGATGCAAAATGTAGGCTAACATAATGCAGCCTAAAGTCAAAACTACAATTACATGAGAGCGATATTGTGCCTACTGGTATTTGTGTGCCTCCCGCCTATTGGATATTTATTATCTAGAGGGTACACTGGCATTTTAGACTAGGTAACTCCTGATTTTGGACATTATAGGGAAATGGTAAACACAGCGTGGTGCAGAGCAGTAGTCTCAAACTCAAATAGAAATGGGGCTACTAAACCATACATAAGGACTCCTGCAAGACACATATTTACTTAGAAAATCACATATTAGCATCATGTTGTGTTGGTGTGGAAGTTAGAGAATTGGTTTCAGAGCCAGAAGACTTGGGTTCAAATCCTCTCTTTCACATATATAGTGTGGCACTAGGCAAGTCACTTGACCACTCAGTGCTCTAGGAAATTCTCTAAGGTTGTAAATTGCTTAGAACATACTGATCTGATATGGTGTGCATTTTCTCATATAGGAATTCCCTCTACCAATGAAATTCCCTGTCCTTTCAAGTATTATTATTTCCATGAAAATGAATAAACAAACCCAAGCTATTTTTATAGAAAGAAATACATTTTCTATCAAATCATATTAATTACCACTCTAGAATAATCTACAAAAAAAAAGATTCAGTGAAGGAGAAAGGAGAAAGCAACGGAAGGACACTCAAGAAGGTAATGCATTTGCTCAAATTCAGTCACCCCCATGTCCTCAATGATCATTGATTTGGGGACTAACTGATTAGTCTCAGAGAATGCATATTAGCGATAAGAGATGAAACAGGACGTGAAGATCTTTGCAGCTGTCTGATAAAAAAAGTCTATTCTATGACTCAGGTTGTCAGCCTAAAAACCAAATCTCAGCCTTGAGGCCTGGGAGCTACAAGTAGGCTCCCTTTTTTGAATGGGTTGTGTTCCAGAAATATGTAAGTCATTTGTTTGGGAATTAATGTGCATCTTCCTATATGAAAATTTTTCTTTCATATCTACTGGTCATAGGTTCTTTGTTCCTTGTGTCTAACAGGGTATGTGTGGTTCAGTGGAAAGGTGGCTGGCACTTGGGTCAGAGGACTTGGGTTCCTGATGATTACAATGTATGGTTACTATACTTTGATTTTGTGCTGCCATACACTGCCGCACATGGCCTGATGTTCCTCTTGAAAATGCAGCTTCCTGTGGCCCACTCCGGAAGTACCTAGTAACCATCAGGAACCCAGACTGTCTGACTCCAGTGCTGGTCGTCTTTCCACTGAACCACACAAGCCCTGGTATCTTTCTAACACTCTTCTCCAACAGCTCACTGATGCCACCCTGATCCCAGTACCCTGAAGTAGCAGAAGGAAAATTGAAGTCAGGAGACAGAGCTTGAGTCCCATCTCTGACACTCTCTAGCTGTGTTACTATTCATTGACTAATCACAACTTCTTTGGACTTTATTTTCTCCTCCTTTAGAATTGTTATGATAACACTATCTATGTAATTATTTGTCCCTGGTTTACTTCCTTATAGCTGTTAGGGAACATTCAGCAAATCATGCATGTATGTGCACAAGAAACAAAACACAAACCCAAAACAAACAAAAAATCCCTCAGCAACCACTGTGGTTTCCACAGAGTTATAAGGAATTATTAGATTCCTGTGCCAGCCCATGAAAGCCAATGCAAGCCATTAAATCCCTATTGTGCTAAATAGTATTTCAACAATACCTGACCACCATTTGTAAACATCATTTCTATGGAAAGATGCATGCCAAGTTCCCCCTTGATGGTGTTGGAAGGCAGGGGCTGTCAGGAGGTAGGGAGGCCAAGGTAAGGATGCCTGACGCTTACCACTCTGCATCTGTATAAGAGAGAATGCAGCACTCTCCATATACAGAGTAGGCATTCTCTGTCCCTGTGTATCTCATGTAAGAGATATCAGTCAATCAACGGGCATTTATTAAGCACCTACTGTGGACCAGGCACTGTCCTGAGCGTTGAAGATACAAGGACAAAAATGAAACAGGCCCTGCCCTCAAGGAGCTTACTCTGTTGGGGAAGCCAATATGAACATACAGAAATATTTAAAGACTATATACAAAAGAAATATCTTGCAGGCTTTGAGAGGGAGAGGCAGTTAGCACCTGGGAGAGAGTATTCAAAGTCCTCCTGGGAGAGAGTGACTGGGCTGACTTTGGAAGGAAACTGGAAGGGCCCCTGTCTGGGTTATGTTACAGCGCTCTTTAGGATATTCGGGGACATGTACATACAGGTCTCTGGGGGGCGGGGGAAGTGGTGGTAAAAATAAATAAAGCACTGAAAAAAGGCCTTTAGTTTTCCTCCATTAAAAAGGATGCAGTGAATGACAAAGTGGAATTAAAACAATCCCAGGCCTTTCCCAGTCAGTCCATTAGATGCTGGAAATGCATTCATCATAACTGTGTGTTATTTACATCCTTCCATTTATTCTTAAGCACATTTGGGCTCAGCCAAATCTCTGTTTGCCGACACTGGCGGTGCAGAGAGATGTCGCAACCTGGAGTGCATATTAATTGAAATTTATAGCAGCTATTACTTCTGGTGTTATACAAGCATGGTTAGCTAAAGAACTTTCTCCTATTTCCCATAGAACAGAGGTGGCCTGACAGGTGAAGAGAAGGATGCAAATGGGCCTCGATTGAAAACATTTGCTATAATGAATTCCTGTACAAAGCCAGATTATGGAGGCCAGATAGACATATTTTCTCCACTCATTTGTCTTTAAATTGCTGGCTTTGTGAGTTCATTTCTGTTGCCTGTCATCTTCGGCCTTGGCTGCGGGTAGCTTTATATCAGGCCTGCCTTTTACATTTTTAAATACAGACAGCAGAGTGAGGGGTATCTAGTTGGTGTTGTGGATAGGACTCTGGGTATGGAGTCAGAAAGACCTGAGTTCAAATCTGGGTTCAGGTACTTATTAGCCCGTGTGACCCTGGGCAAGCCACTTAACTTATTTGCCTCAGTTTCCTCATTTGTAAAATGAGAATAATAACAGCAGCTACCTTTTTTATGAGGATTAAATGAGATAATAAATCACTTAGCACAGTGCCTGGCACATAGTAAGTGATACAGAATGTTAGCTATTATTGTTTTCCTGTCCCAGGAAACTACTGTGATTATTCAGTATGGCAGCTCACAGCTCCCGCGTGTCATTGCCTCTTAATGCCACATTCACTCGGAAGCTAGACTGTGGGAGCTGGGAAGTGAGTCTCTCAGTGATCCCACCATATGCACTGCCTCCCCTCAAGGATGTCAATGACAGAAACAAAGTTCCTTTATAGACTGAGGTGCTCAGAACAGTCCCTTTTTGTGGCAACAGAGAAATGAAGATGAAAAGGGTTGCTCATTGATTGGGGAATGGATAAACAAACTATATGAATATAATAGAATATTATTGGACTGTGAGAATTGGAAAAGATGAATTATTCAGAAAAAAGTGGGAAGATCTGTGTGAAGAGATACAGAAGGAATGAAGAACTAGAACTATATACTCCATTGGCATTTTGGCATTAGAGGTGGTACACTAGGAGGGCAGAATGTGGCATACCTTTCCAGAGGAATTCCCTCTAGCAGGTGTTTTTACTTGATTATTTTTCTTTGTTACAAAGGAAGATTCAGTTCCAGGAGTTGTATGTATATATTTCCAGAAATAGTTTTGATGTAAAAACAAAGGTCATCAATAAAGATTTTTTAGTTGATCTCTATCTCTAACACCAATTATTAATTATTTTGGGGAGTCCCTACCTGAGACAGAGACCAATGGCATCCCTCTCTTTACCTGTCAAGCCTCCTCTATTCTATGTGAAATAGGAGAAAGTTCTTTAACTAACCATGCTTGTAGAATGCCAGAAGTAATAGCTGCTATAAATTCTAATTAATGTGAGCTGCAGTTCACAGCATCTCTGCACTGCCAGTGTGATGAGGAAGCTCTCTCCGCAAGTGCTCAGCAACTGTTCTACAGCTTAGAGCCTTAGAGAGCTGTCTGTGGTACTGAGAGGTTAAATGACTTACCCAGGGTAACATACATATGTGTCAGAGGCAGGATTCCAATTATGATACATTATTGCCCATAAAGAATATGTTGTTGGGACTCTCCAGAAGATTTCTACTGGGTTGTTTTCTCCTTTATTGCCTTGTTTATGGCTTCAACAACCTTTAAAGGAGGTAATAGAAATGAAGATATTCTAGCTGAACTAAGAAATTATCACTTGAAATTTCCTGAAGACAGTATTTTGCCAGAAAACTTCTCAAAATCATCAGTTTTTGTTGCTGTACTTTTCTTCATATTTGGTTTAAAAGTAAACAACTGCAGGTCTAATAGTCTCTTAGGTAGTTCCCGTCTTTGGCAGACATCCCAAGATTCTTGACTAGAAATCAGTCCTAAGTTACACTTGGCTCCTTCTGACCTCTTCTCCACAAATGCTTTGATTCAGCCATCCTGACCTGCTTGAGGTTTCTCACACAGGATGTTCTGTCTCCAGTCTCTGTGCCTTTTGCTCCGGCTATCCCCCATGCCTGCAATGCTCTGCCCCCTCCCCTCAGTCTCTTAGCTTCCTTGCCTTCCTTAAAGACTCAGCTCAAATCCCATGATCTATAGGAAGCCTGTCCTGGTCTCCCCAGCTCCTAGGGCCTTTCTCCCTCAGGTAATCTTCCATTTACTCTGCATATATCTTATATATGCCTAGTTTTCTCTCACATTAGAATGTAAGCTCCTTGAGGGCAAGGACTGTTTTTGCTTTTCTTTGTATCTCCAGTAGCACAGTGCCTAGCTCATACTAAGAACTAAGTAAATGCTTGTTGGCTGGCTGATTTACATTTTCTGTGTCTTGATTATCTCCTATTCTTCTGTGTTTTAGTTAGCATTTGAAGGAAAGGTAGGTAGGGGCAGGTTAATGTAACTTTCAAATTTCTCTCTGGAGTTTCTAGAATGCCATCATATTTTTTCCCACCATGAAATAAGTATAAATAACAATTATGTTTGCAGACAAAGTATGAGATTTCAAAGCCCCACTGGGAAGTATTGGAATTTCTCTAATAGTAGTGGATTTAAGATTAGCACATTTTCTCAGGCTAGTGTTTTCATGGGTAGCACTGGTGTTGAAACCTTAGCTGTTTTACTGCCCACCATCTTTGTAATCAAGTTCTGTGTGGTAAAAGACCTTTCAAGTTAGAATTTTTCCGAAGTTAGGCCAGAGTTAGTCATCAGATGTTATTGTTCCAACCTTCCTCAGTCTGGGTTATGCTTTTCATTTATGTCTTCTTCTACTGCTTTGAATTTGTCTTTACCAAGTGGCATCCTGTGAGCACTGTTAAACAATACCAGTTCTATTAGTTCTGGGGTTTCTCTCCCTTCTAACTCCTACATAAGAGGGTTATTTACATCTTTCTTAAGAGGAAAGTCATGTGCCTATTTCTGTTGGCTTGCTTTTGCCTAATTGGTTACTACATCCTGTAGTAGGGTGTGTGTGTGTGTGTGTGTGTGTGTGTGTGTGTGTGTGTGTGTGGTGTGTTTTGCCTTCCTGTGTCTCCTTTTTTAAAGTACATAGATGTTCCTTATAAAGTTTTATAGTCAGTATTGTTTTTTTCTCTTACTGATCAAAGGCCTGTTTCAATTTTCAGTCCCAAAAACTAAATCAAAGTAAAGTTTGTGTTTAAAAAACGAACAGAATATGTAGTCTACACAAATTGTGACCTCCCTCTTACTGTGCGTGCGCATGCGCACGCACATGCACACACGCGCGCACACACCCACGTCCCAAATACTATTAGATATATTTGCAAACATCTAGAATTTATAAGGGATAAAGCCTTGGCTTAGGAAGAAATTTAAATGCCAAAGAAATCTCAGTGCTGTCTTGAAAAAGTAGTTCAAAACAAAAGTCTCCCTATCTAGAAATGAGGAAAATGGCATATATGTGTGTATGTATGTATATATGTATGTATGTGTATATACATGTATATGCTGTATATGTGTGTATGCATGTATTTATATATGTATATGGTTTCATTTGAGATGTGGCAATAGATGAGGGCATAGAATTAATTTTTGTTGAATTTTGAATGAAAAATTTGCATATCCAAATAAGAGCCTAGAGAGTAGGAATTTTAGGACTCTACTGGGTGTTTTTAAACTGAGGTCCATGAACTTTTTTTAAAATTGATAACTACATTTCAATCTCATTGGCTTCTTTTGTAATCCTATACATTTAATTTTGTGCACTTAAAAGTATTACGCTGAGGAGGGCAGACTACCAGAGAGGTCTATGACACATAGACTAAAGTCTAAACCCCTGTTGTGTGTTCACTTATACAGTCCCTGACCTTAGAGAAGTTACTTCCCCTTTTTCTCTATTTGTAAAACTGGGCAAAGCGGGAATGACCTATCTCACTATTAATTTTACCAATGGCTTTCACTCATCATAGTGTACCATACTTTGAAACAAACAGAAATGTCATGAAAGCAGAAATTGTCATTAACATTCATTAACAGAGAAAACAAGTTGTGTAGGAAGTGTTAAGTACCACCCTATGACCTGATGCAAATGTTCAGGTGGGCTTCTTTGTGACCCCCTGAAGTAGGAAGCTTCCTGTTCAACTTTTGTACTTGTCCTTGCAGGCCGACAGATGACAGCAACCAGCCCCCAGGCAGGGGAGTTCTCTCTATGCATGGACTCACCTTTGGTGTCATCAGAGTGGATTCTGAAGAAAAGCTCTCAGTTCTGACTGTGCAGGATGTAGGCTTGGTGATGCCTGGAGGTAAGGACTGGCAGCAGCGCTGTGTTCTGGGAAATAGGCAGCGTGAGATTCTTTTAAAAAAACTCTAGAAAATGTGGCAATAGAAATACCAGTACTGTGTAACTAGGGGGACCAAGGACCACAGGGATGGAGAGTCTCTTTTTATTTTCTTAAGGAGATTAAGAAATGCTATCTTTGAGCATTTTAGCATGTTCCTTATTTTGGCTAACACCTTCTTTCTCTTTCCCCTTCCCCTTTTTATCCACTCACTTACCCAGATGCAGCATAGCATGGTAGAAACAGCATTGGTCAGGGAAAGTGTGTCTTAGTCCTGACTGTGCCATTAGTTGGCTATGTGACCTTGTGTTAATCATGTAAGCTCTCTTGGCTTCCATTTTCTTATTTGTAAAAATGATGGGGTTGGGTTATCTGTGTGATATGTGATGTTGCATCCATTTTAAAACCCTCTGATTCCTAAATTCCCAGATTGTCTGTGTCATTTTCATCTTTGACAGTTTTGTATATTCCTTTGAATACACTGGATATATGTCCTTTCGAGTTTGGACCATAGATCTAGAAATCAAAGGGGTCTTTGAGATCATCTAGTCTTACATATCCCCTAATATTACAACAATAACACTGATGATGATAGCTAACATTAACATGGCCCTTGAAGGTTTGCAAAGCACTTTTACAAATATTAATTCATTATATTTCTCCTCACAACAATCCTGGGAGGTGGGAGCTGTAATCATTTCCACTTCCCAGATAGACAAACCAAGCAGACTGAGGTTAAGTCACAACTTGCCCAGGCTAAGTGTCCAGGGCAGGATTCGAACTTTTAAGCCTTCCTTATTCCAGGTGCAGTGCTCTATGTACTATGGTGCCACCTAGCTGCCAAGTGCTTTACAGAAGCACTTGTAATTTGATCCTCCCAATGTCCCCGAGAGATGGGTGTTATTATTATCCCATTTTACAGTTGTGGAACCTGAGGCAAACACAGGTTAAATGACTTGCCCAAGGTCATACGACTAGTAAGTGTCAGGATGGACTTGAATGGCAGTTTTCTAACTCTGGGGCTAGTGTTCTTTCTGAAGCACCATCCTGGCTTCCTTTTGTGGAGGTACCGCATAGTAAGCCCTGCTGGCAACCTAGTCAGTTTATCAGAATCTCACCCAGGAATTGGGCAGGAGCATTGCTATGTGCATTATTGGGGACAAAATAAAGCCTGACTCCATATATAACTGTAACACATGGTACAAAGTATGATTTCTCAGGAGAGAGGCTAGCAGGCAGCATATTTGGTGTCAAGGAACCTGGGTTCAAGTCCCAGACCTTCTGTTTATTATCTATATATCCAGATATGCTCTTCTAAAGCATATTCAGAGAGCCATAGATTTAGAGCCAGAAGAGACCCTAGAAGGAAGGGATATATTAAGAGGCAGCTAGAGATGAAATCAACTGTACATGAAAAGCTTGGTCTGGATGATCTTTGAGGTCCCTTTCATAACTAAATCCTGTGAACCTGTGGGTACCATTCTATGGGTATGAATTTCCCTGCCATTGTCTGGTCTTGGCGTTGGTCTTCACTTTACCCTTTTCAGGCACAAAGGGAAGTGAGCCACTCATCAGATTCTTCCTCCTGTGCTCACACACATCACATAGTTATCTCATCTCTTAGCAGGTTCTTTACCCGTCATAGAAACTTTGTTCAAACATTCCCATCCTTGACTTTATCTCCCTAGCCTGGGCCTACTCTGTTTTCTAGTGCAAGAGAAGTATCTTGTTTCAAGTTCTCTGTCATAGTGTTGGCTCTAATAATGAATGGCAAAATAATGAATTCCCAAGACTGTTACCCAAACTGACCAAGTCCTGGTATGAATCCATCTCCTTGTCAGGAATTGGATTGAATGGGGTGGAACACTCTCTTCTGAAATGTTAGTATTTTTGGTCCCTAGTCACATTTGTGATCAGCATTTGAACAAGATGGATACCTAAGTGAACATATCAAGGTGCAGCCTGCAAGAAAAACTTGAGAACTCTATCGTGAAGTGATTCAATAGAAGCCTAGACTTATCTTTGGATACAGTTACACATATGAAAGAAACTTTATGTTTACAAAGCAGCTGTAACATTTTTTGCTGCATCTCTAAACTTAATAAAGAATTTAAGATCAAAGTTGAAGATTTTCATTAGACATTTGAAGCTTGAATATGGTTGTGGCTTGCTGCTTTAGCTGTTAGATTTGAAGAGATTTTAAGGGACAGGTGTCGCATTTGTTGGTTTCCAGGGATGTGGCTGTCCTCCTTCAAATGACTACCATATTGCATTTTATTTAATTGGGGCACAGGACACGGCAACTCCAAAACCTTATATTCTTATATCCTGAGTTTATCCTAAATATCTCAATCTTACCCACACATTGAAGAAAGTCACTATTTGTTTTAGATAAATTTCATATATTGAAATTGGAGAAATTTGAATTATTTGTCTCTGTCACAACTTTTTGCTGGAACACACAAAATTATGATTCCTTTCTTGGGTAAACAAATGCTGGGCTTTTTATTATTCTGTTGATTCTATGCCAGACTCTCTTTTCCCTTCTGGGCCGTACATTTTTTTTAATGTCCTTTGTGCTTTCTTGTTTCACTTTTAGCTATCATGTGTGCAGTGAAGCCAGATGGAATTCCTCAGCTGTGCAGAACAGATGAGATTGGAGAACTCTGTGTGTGTGCAATTGCTACGGGTACATCGTATTATGGCCTCTCGGGCATGACCAAGAACACGTTTGAGGTAGGCTGAATAGAAATGTCACCAAATAACTCTGCCTGGGGGTCATTTTTGAAGCTTCACCTCACGGTAGCTATTTTTAGATCTCACGTGGTGGCGGAATAGGGTAGAATTCTGATTTTTCTTTAAGGAAACTGATAGATATTTTTATTAAAGTGACTGGTGAACTTGGGGAGTTCTATGATAACTGCAGACCTTTTGCGTCACTCCAGTGTAGTGGCTGGTTTCGGGAACAGAGCGCTTTTCTCTGGCACTCATTAATCTGTTGGTCAGAAAGTACTTATGTGCTTGTGTTCATATGGCATTTTGGGAAGTAGTATGCAACATGGCAACTAGACTGTAAGCTCTTTGAGGGCTGGAAACATGAGTTACGTATCTTTGCATTCTCCAAAACACATAGCACAGTGCTGGCCCAGAGTAAGCGTCAAAAAAGTATTGAGTGAATGAATGAATGTCCCACAGACCACGGACCTCAGAGGACCTGGGTTTTCAATCCTAGCTGTGTCATTTGTGACTTCTATGACATTGGGCAAGTCACATGCCACCTCTGGCCCTCAGTTCTTGATCTTTAAAATGATGGGGTTTGGAGTCTGGCCTCTGAGATCCTCTCCAGCTCTACACCAATGCTCCTAGGATCCTTCCCTAAAGGGGCTTTCTATCTAATACTTAATTTGGATAAGCCAACAGAACCAATAAACATCTAAAAATATGTGTGAATTGTCATATAAATATTCTGCTCCAGAATGTAAGTAAATGTGCATTGTGGGACAGTGAGCAAATGGGAACTAAGGAGAGCTTAGTGTTGAGACAGAATGAATTTGGGGTAAACAGTATGGACAATTGCTCTCTGTGGCCATGTTTTCCCCCTCTGCTAGACGGTAAGCTCCCTGAAGGCCCAGGGCCAATGTCTTATTTCCACTTTGTTTCTCCCTCCCCTGCCTAATACAGGCTTTGAACACAATAAATACTTATGAGCATCTAATCTCTATCTTTCCCATAAGCTAAATGGTCAGGAATCTTATGGCCCTTCAGTGTTTTCCTCCATATTTTATCACAGGACAGACAGAAAGCACATTTAGCAATCCATGGTTCTGTCATTCTGACATAATAATAATTTTTTAAAAGCTAGCATTTATATAGTGCTTTAGGGTTTGCAAAGCACTTTGCAAATATTATCTCATTTTATTTGCACAATAATCCTGAGAGGTTTTGGTGCTATTAGAATTAATGGATTCAAGATTATTATCCTTATTTTACAGATAAAGAAACTGAGGTAAACAGAAGTTACTGACTTGCCTAGAGTCACAGCTTATTGAGTGTCTGAGGCTGAATTTTAACTCAGGTCTTCCTAACTTCTAGCCTGGCACTCTATCCACTGCACCACCTAGCTTTTACTAAGCAATTTACATGGAATGAATAATTTGTTTGATAAATCCTTAAAGATGAAAGCAAAATGTTTGGTATTCATGAGCAATAAATGCATCCAAAATCTAAGCAGTAATAGTTTAACCCACTTTCTCTTAGAGGGTTAACTCTGTGAGAATAGGGCCTATATTTTCCCTGCCTTTCATAGTGTTCCCTGTGATACTGTCCTGGGTATGTCAGTTTTTTGGAATTATAATCTTCATAATTTTTTTGAATCTGTATTCAGCTTTTAAAAATATCCTTTAAATCCAGACCTGACTTTGCCTAAGTAAACATATGTATCCTTTCATACGTGATTTATTTATCCATTAGCTCAGAGACTACTTTTATATTTTGATTTATTTCTCTCACATTTCTCTTTTTCATTAAAGGGAGTAATAAGAGAAAGTAACATCTTCATGAATGACATCACATATTTTTGCAACTAAACATGAATTCTAATTTTACTTATATATTCATTTTAATGTCCATGAATTTTAAATAGATTTTATTGACATTTCTTGTTTTTATATCATTTGCATTTCCCAGTGAATCCCTTTTTCTTCCTCCTCCCAGATAGTCATCCCTTAAAATAAAGACTGAAAAAGAGAAGTAGTAAAAGTTCAGCAAAATTAATCAACACATTGAAAAAATCCAATGTTACAGGCAGTGTTCCATATGCATCTTCTCCCACCTCTGCAAAAAAAAAAAAAAAAAAAAAGGAACAGGAGAGTGCCATCTCATATCTCTTCTTAGGGGCCAAGCTTGGTCATTGGAATTTCAGAGAATTCAGTTTTGATTCTTTTGATGTGATTTTTACCATGCATGTGATTGTAGTCATTGTGTGTATTGTTATATCTTTTTTACTTATAAACATTGAATGTCCTGCCTTCAGTTGAATTAATTAGCACTTATTTGATCATCATTTAAGAAGTCAGTTGACACTAGAGAACATATCTAGACAAAGGTGCCCAGGTAGTGAGCAGTCTGGAAGCAGTGATATAAATAGCAGGGGGGGAAAAAGATTTAGGAAGGCCATGGTAGATATCATGAGATACTTGAAGGGCTGCCATCTGAAGAAGTTCATCAAGTCTATTGGTCCAGAGAAGTTACTGGGTGGGATTTACAGGGAAATATCTTATGTATGAATGAAAGGAAGATTAAAGTGAGATGACATGGTAGGAAAAGCACTACACTTGGGGTCACAAGACTTCAGATACTAGCTATTGGAAGCCAGTTAGCCTTTCTGAACTTCAGTTTCCTCATTAATAAAGTGGGGATAGTAATATGAAGGATATTGTGAACATCTCTCCTTCACAAGGATGTTGTGATGGTCAAATTAGGTTCATAAAGTACCCAGTGGTCATAATTTGTTGTTGTTCAGTTTTGTCCAATTTTTCATTGACCCCATTTGGGGTTTACTTGGCAAAAATGCTGGAGTGGTTTGCTGTTTTCTTCTCTGGCTCATTTTACAGATGAGGGAACTGAGGCAAACAAGGTTAAGTTGTTTGCCCCGGGTCACACACAGTAAGTAAGTATCTAAGGTCAAATTTGAACTCAGGAAGATGAATCTTCCCAACTCCTGGTCTGGTACTCTATCCACTGTACTACCTTGCTGCCTCAGTGGTCATAAAATACCATATAAATATAAGTGAATATTATTATTAATTTATCTAACCCTAAGAAAATCCCTGCAGTTGAGTGAACCCTTCTTATGGATTGTAAGGTAAGTAGAAGATTAGGAACAAATGAAATTACAGAAGAAATGGAAGAAAAGAGGCTTTTCAGAGAACAGGATTTTTAGTTTTATCAGTTCTCTAGTCCTTTTGGTTTCCAGTTTACCATTGACAAAAAAGAAAGGTCTCTCATACAACAGTATGTTTCTAGCAGTACTTTTTTGTTTTAGCAAAGAACTGGAAACCAAGTACGTAGCATCAATTGAGGAGAAGCTGTTTTTCCCCCTCTCTCTTAAAAAAAAATCTTTTATAAGGGATGGCTCTCTGGGAGAAGCTAGAGGGAGGAACATAGAGGAAAATGAAGGTGACATAAAAGTAAAGATACAAATAAAACTGTTTTTTTTTAAGTTGGCATGTAATGTAGTTAAACAGGCAGTGTAATATGAGGGAAGGAGCTCTGAACTTGAAGTGAAGAAAAATAGCCATTGACACTTTCTTGCTTTGTGACCCTGGGCAAGTCATTTAACTTTTATGATTCTCAGTTTTCTCATCTGCAAAATGGGTATAAAAACACCTATAGTATGTTTCCTGGTTGCTTTGGGTGATCCTTAATTTCCCCTATTTGTTTCCTTGCCAAGTGTATCTAAAGGAGTTTTATTAACAAACTAAAAACCACAGATTTGCTGTTCAGTACTTGGACAAGTCACTTTTCCTTTCTTGGTCTCAGTTTCCCATTTACAAAATATGGGGGTTAGGCCTTCCTAGTTCTAAAATTCTAGGATTCAAGAAAAAACCAAGAGGGGAACATTCCATAATAGGCTTTCCTTCCATTTGGGGCTCATGTTTTCAATCAGAAACTGGATAACCACATCTCAAGAATATTATGGAAGGGAAGCCTTCATTGATCATGAAGTTCAATGTCAACGAGATGATGTGGAAAGTCACTTTCATCTCTAATGTTCTGTGATTTTGTTTGTTTTTTGAGATTTGCTCTCCCTATCTCATTCAAACAGAAAGTACAGTAGTCACTTTTGGTCTAAGCCTGTAAACAGTCTTTGATCTGCTCTCTTTTTAAGCTGAGCTAGTTTACCCCACCTTGGCCATCCTGGTTGCCCCCTCCATGCTAGAGGCTTGCCTAACTGCTTCTGGAATCAATGCAGCCAGTCAGCTTCAGGCCACTGAAGCTCAGAACTCCCGGGTTCAAGCAATCTACCAGCCCCAGCCTCCTTGGCAGCAGGGATTATCAGGGCCCAGAATATTCCTTATGCTTATTAGGAATATATTTCGCACACTACTGGGATCTCTGACATAAAACATAGTACAATTAACAATATGAAGATGAAAGTAGTACTGAGAAGCTTCTGTATGTTTTTCCTTAGGTGTTTCCTATGACAAGTTCAGGGGCTCCAATCAGCGAATACCCATTTATAAGGACAGGATTATTGGGATTTATTGGTCCCGGTGGACTTGTCTTTGTGGTGGGTAAAATGGATGGCCTGATGGTTGTCAGTGGGCGAAGACACAATGCTGATGACATTGTAGCAACAGCATTGGCAGTAGAACCAATGAAATTTGTCTACAGAGGAAGGTGAGTTACAATTCCTTCTTAACCTAGTTCCATTTTTAATATGCAGATCAGACAAGTCTTTTGTGATGTGAAGATGAAAAATGGTAAAACAGGGCAATTCACTTTACCTTGCTGGGCCTCAGTCCTCTAATCTGTAAAATGAGGCAGTTGTACCGGCTTACCTCTGAAGGCTCTCTCAACTCTGAAATCTCTATGATTCTTTGGAAACTTTGCAAGGCTTGTAAAATGTATGAGAATATACCAAAAGATCTCTTAAGGTGAAAGTTTAAATATGACAGTATTAGTGTAATGCCTCTTGGATTGTTCACTGTAATCTTCATTAAAACCTTTTCCTTTCTAGGCACTGTTAGATTTAAGCTATACTTTCATAGAATAACAATAATGTCTTACATCTAACACTTACATTATTAAAGGACCTTCACATTTCCCATCTCATTTTATCTCACAACACCTCTGTGACATTGGCAGAGTTTATTAGTAACATTATCTCTATTTTAAAGGAGCGGAAAGTACTTTGAGAAGTTTTAGAGCAATTGAGTCTCAGAATCAGCAAGAAATCTGAGCCACTTGGTCCAATGGCATCTTCTCTAGTATGTCTACAACAGAGTCGGCTTCCAACTTCTACTTAGAGAAACTTCCACTTCCTAAGGCAGTTCATTCTACTTTTGGCTAACTCTGCTTGCTAGGAAGTTTTTTCTTATGCCCATTAACCTTCCCTATCACCTCTACACCAACACACCAGCCTAGGAGGAAGGCCAAGCACCCTGTTTGCTTCTCCCACTTTCAGACCTTTCTTATGCTGTCATCACTTATCAACTTCTCCTTTTGAGATTCACTTTATCCAGATATATCGCCCTGTCCAAATCCTGGTAGCTGTTACCTACTGATCCCCGGGTCATTCTATCTCCTTTCTCAAAGAAAGCTCAGTACTTGGCTCCCAGTCTTCCTCTCCACCCCAGGCTCTGCCTCTGTACTTAAATATACATGTTGGTCTATCCAAAACATTCTGATTTCCCAGTTCATCTTCATTCCTCGTGTCCTGCACTCCACTCCACTATAATCAGTCTTCATTTCTTCATTGTTCGGAAGAGTACCATTTCCATAACACGCAACCCTGAAATTCCTCTGTCTAACCATAGCCTTCTATCCTTCCATTTCTCCAGATGCTTTTACTACACCTGGACCTATTCTTTGTCCTCACTGTATTTTCCATTCTTTCCACATCTTCCTTATTTCCAAGTTCATCATGTTTTATCTGGCCTCAGCTTCCTCCTTCTGTAATCTTGGCACTAGAGTTAACTGGTTCGATTTGATGGTACCTCCTGCCCTAAAATCCCTTTCCAATCTACAACTCTAGGTAAGATCTATCATCCACCATCTTACTGAACAACACTAGGGAAAGTTAACAACCATTCTGAGTGTGTATATGCCAGAAACATATTTTATTTAGTATCAGCTAGGCTCCCACTGGTACCTTGCCATCCTTTTTCTCTTCCCTGGTTCCCTATCTTTTTAAATCCCCACATCTATTCCAGATCTTCTCTTCTCAACCTACATCTCCTGCCCATCTCTGCTTCCTTTCAACAAAGACTTATTTGCTGATCGGCTCTTACTAATAAGATTTAGGCTATTCATTACAGGTTCCACTGCAATTCTGTATCTAAAATCCCCCCACCTTCATACCGCAGTCTTTCTTCCTTTTGCTGTAATCTCAGAGGAAAAGGTGATCTTTCTTGCCTAAGCCAACTACTCTACTTGAAACCTTCCTTTCTCGTCCATGACCTGTTCCTTTGATCATTCCTTCTCTTGGCAAACTTCAATCTCTCCTTATCCACTGACTCTTTATGTTCTGCATAAAACATACCCAAATCTCCCCCATCCTTAAAAAAAAAATGAATTGTCCATGCCATCCCTTCAAGCTATCTTCTACCCTCTCTTTCTATGTGAAACTCCTATAAAAAGCTAGCTCCACTCATTGATTCTCCCTCCTCTCCTCCATAATTCCTCTAGAGTTGGTAAGAACTCACCAGCCCTCTTGTACAACCCATTCAGGAAAGAAATCCTTAGTAAAACATACTGAATGAGTGATCACTAGCGTCTGCTGGAAGACTTCCAATAAGAGGAGATCCACCACCTCCCAAAGCTGCTCATTCCACTTTGGGACAACTCTGACGTTTAAGAAGTCTTTTCTGGACATCAAACCTAAATTCGTCTCTTTGCAGCCACTATTCCTTGCTCCCACGTCTAGATAGAATGCATCTACTTCCTACATGTGACAGATTTTCAGGTGCTTGCATATAGATCTCACGTCCTTCTAAGCGTACTCTTCTTCTATACATCCCCAGTGTCTTCAGCCTATTCTTCTGTGACGTGTTCAGTGCCTTGCATTGAACACTTTCCTGGTTGCCCCTTTCTATACTCAGTCCAAACATTTCAGTGCCTCTCAGTTTCCCAGGCAACTCCCAAATAAGGTACAGAGCAAACCACACTCTGCATTAAGGAAGAAAGATGGAAGAGAGGAAAGGAGAGAGGAAGGAAAAAAGGAAAGAAGGGAGGGAGGGAGGGAGGAGGAAAGGTGGAAGAGAGGAAGAAAGGGGAGGAGAAAGGGAAGACTTATTAGGCACCTCTTTTATGCCAACTACTGTGCTAAGTGTTTTTACAAATATTATCTTTTGCAGTACTAACAAAAACACTGGGAATTATCACAACAGTACTGAGGGGTGGGTACTATTATGCCCATTTTAGAATTGAGAAAACTGAGGCAAATAGGAGTTAAGTGACATAGCTAGTAAATATCTGTGGCTGAATTTAAACTCAGTCCAAAGTTATACTGGCTGCTGACTCATATGGAGCTTGCAATCCACTAAAGCCCCTAATCTCTTTCAGACAGACTACCGTTAACCATGTCTCCCCCATTCTTGCCAGTAAAGCACACCAAACTTGTAAAATGCTTTTTGGAGCAATCTTTAGCTTATTAAGAAGCCTGTGAATGGCTAAGACTTGTCTACCACCAAAATAAGGTAATAGCTCCCTTAATGGCTTCCCATCCTGGCTGCATAAAAGGAACTATGAAATCTGTGACATGAAATCAAGAGATCTTCAAAGAGCCTTTGAGTCTGCCTTAACCACCAACACACAAAGTGACTTTGAATGAGTTAGCTCCTCTGTCTTGGCTACAGTTTCCTTATCAATAAAAAGAGTGTCTTGGGCTATATGGTATTTAAAGTTCCTTCCAATTCTTAATGGCCAATGATCCCATGATCATAATCTTGTGGAAAGGTTGTTGGTGTGCAGTTGTTCCGTTGTGTCTAACTCTTTATGACCCCACGGACGAATTGAAAAAGATATTGGGGTGGTTTGCCATGTTCCCATTTTACAGACGAAGAACTGAGGAAATAGGGGTTAAGTGATTTGCCCAGAGGTCACGTAGGTAGTAAATAAATGTCTGAGGCTGGATTTGAACACAGATATTCCTGACTGCAGACCCGGTGCTCTGTCCCCTGCAACACCTAGCTGTGGAAAGGTGGGCTTGCTTAAAGGAAAAGCCAGAGTCCTCAGTTTTGAAAGTGAAACCCCCTGAGTTCCTGAGACAGAGCTACCCTGTAGGTCCATCCTCAGGTGATGAAATACTGACATCAGTGTTGCGCTGTAGACTCCTACACTGCTATTTTCTGTAGCCCTTACATAATTACACATTGAAATCTTTATTAAAAGATATAAAAACTTGTCATGGTTACTTGAAGGTTACTGGAGGCAAAGGTTTCAAGTTCCATTTTGAAGCCTAGTGCTGTTTTCGCTCTCACCCCCTCTTTAAGGCTCTCCTCTCTCACCCTTGCTTCCCTCCCCTTCTCCCCCAAAGCTATTCTTACACTAATAAGTATGTGGGAGCCGGAAGTTACAATTTGCCTTTTGAAGAAGTATTAGTTGGAGCTGTGATCTCCTGAACTGTATAATTAATAATGGTTATAAAAAGTTCCTTTCTGAAGCAGTGAAAATCCACATGGTGTCTATCCACAGAACATTCTTCTTACTCGTTGCCCTCCTTTCCTGCCTTCCACAGAATAGCTGTGTTTTCAGTGACTGTCCTTCATGATGAAAGGATCGTTATTGTTGCAGAGCAGAGACCGGATTCCACAGAGGAAGATAGCTTTCAGTGGATGAGCAGAGTTCTGCAGGTAATTCTTTTGTTAGCCTTGAAAACTCTCTTTCCTTTTTCTTACTTCTCAGCATCTTATTCAGTGGCTAAGGTTACTGTCTGACCCTTATCAGCCATAGGTTTTGTCCCCCTTTCTTACTGTTGTATTCTGGTTTTTTTCATTACTTCTGAACAGACATTGTATCAGATGTGAAACTGATAGTCTGTTTCCAGGTAACTGGTCAAACAGATTAATAACAGTAGATCAGAAGGGTTTGCAGAACCCTATTCCTGATGCTTTTCACTTCAATGAGGCCCAAAGGGAAAAGTTCACTATTGCCATCCTAAATGTTACATTCTCTTTCTTCACTTCATCCTGGATTATCACTGACATTTCAAAAACCCCAGGTAAGAAAACCAGCTCATTGAGGGGTTAGAAAGGCCATGCATGTTTCTGAATTATTAGGGTTTTTACATGGGCCTCATCACTAGTATTGCTCATTGGTATTGGGCATTGCTTGACTCACTTTTATAAACAGTTAGCAAATGTTTCTGATTTTGTACATACTGGAAATGCTTTTTGGAATTTTTCTAGGCTATCGATAGCATCCATCAAGTTGGGGTTTACTGCTTAGCTCTGGTTCCAGCAAACACCCTTCCCAAAACACCCCTGGGAGGAATACACTTATCGGAGACCAAGCAACTTTTTCTGGAAGGTTCTCTCCATCCCTGCAATGTCTTGATGTGCCCGCATACTTGTGTTACCAACCTGCCAAAGCCTAGACAGAAGCAACCAGGTATGTTTAATAACTGTAGTGGATTTATTTCTCAGGTGGACAATTTGTGCATTTAAGACTCTACTACCTTTTAACTTCTTCATTGTACATTCTGATTCACTGGGGCCTCACAAAGAAGGAAACTAAAGTCAGTGAAGACCAGCCAGATGATGAAAATAAGAACTCTTGTAGAAACATTTGTCTGCTGAACCAGTAATTGCTTTCTAGTTCCTTTAACCTCATATCTCTAGGGTGATAACAAAAGGAGTGTGCTGGTGAATGTTCAATCTGACTCTCCAAAAACGCACAACACAGTTTTTATGTTTAATCTGCATCATAAACATTTCCATCACTTTCTTATTTCGAGACAATCAACGTAACAAGAAATCAAGACCTTATTTGGAGTTTTTGCTAATTTCTGAGGTTCAAACTGAAAACATAACAATTGGCTCTCCTGAGCCAGTTCCAGTATATCCCTGGAGAAAGTGTACACTGGCTGAAAAGTAAAGAGATGCAACCCTAATCTTCACTCCGGTGTGAAGCAGCTCTGGGACCTTGGATAAGTCATTTAATTTGGCTGTATCTCGATACTCTCATCCATAAAATGGGCCTGAATACTATTCTTTCTCCTTACTTCATGGGGTTATTTGGGGAAATTGGAACACTCAGAAAAGTTGAGACTTGTTCAAGATTGCCAAGCTCCAAAGTCTGAAGCCTAGGTATTTAAATTCTAGGTCTAATGTTCTCTTCACTTCACAACCCTCTACCTTGAGCACTATACAAATGAAAAACTGTGACCTCATTTTTTGTTAGTCATTCTATTAGCATTTTGAGTCTTATTTTCAATTTATTTATTACTTGAATATTTCAAAGGTCAGAAGTTTCCTCCACCAATCCTACCTCTGCTTTGTTAGATGGTCTTAGAGAGTTGTTTTTGTAATCCAGATCTATGATTTCATTTGTATAGGGAATTCCCATTGAAAACTACTCTCTCTATGAATTCAGATTGTCTACTTTTCTATAGATTATAGCAGGGCTATCCAACCTTACGTTTTCATTGAAACAATAGAAAATATATTTTGATTTCCCATTTAAGTGAGAACTCTGCGGTGGCTTGGCTTTGGTTACTAAAGCATTTATGTAAATTTCTATGCTTGTAGGCAGGCGACATAAATCACACTGTGGCTGGCGGGCTGCATTTTGGACAGCGCTGGCTTATAGGATCATAGGTCTAGAGCTGGAACTTTAGAGGCAATCTAATGCAATTATTACATATATGGAAAACAGCTGAGGCCATGGAGGTCAAGGGACTTGCCCAAGATCACATAGCCAGTATGTGTCAAAGACAGAACTTGAACTCAACTTTTTCTGACTCTGAATCCAGCCCTCTATTCACTGCTACTTATGATAAGTTATGACAGAAACAAAAAGGAAGGAAGGGAGGGAGGGAGGGGAAGAAAGGAAAGAATTCACCACCTCATGAGGATAATTTCCAGATACGGCCAATCCATTTCTTCAACAAGAGATAGACAATACGTTGCCATACTGTAAGCCTTTTCATCATCATCATGTCAGCCAAAGTTTACACTCTCCCAGCAGAACACTCTACCAGGGTCCAAAAACCCAGGATTACTTCTACATTCCAGAGAGCCATTGGAGTTACACTTTGATGAAGAAGTACCTTAAATATATCCATAAATACAGAAAGATTATCAGTCCTTTTCTAACATAGGCAAAGTCTCTTAAAATGAGACCCAGCTAGTTAGAATTATTTTCTCCTTTTCTAGAAAAATTATACTTTCTTTTATTAATTGGGAAATTTGAATAATTTCTTTCTTGAATAATTTCCATCTCCTAATGACTTTCCTAGATGGTAACATGACAGAAATTGTTCAAAAATTTATCTCACCTTCTTTTGTTTTTTTCTCAATTCTTGGCTTGTTTGGTTACTCTCATAAATAGACTTGTGGTTCCCAGAGATATATCCATTTCTCTAAATAACATATGTATAACAGCTCTGTTCAGGGAGACATTAGGAAACACAATGCATCACACTTCTGTGAACATGTTAAAAGGATGAAAAATCACCTTTTGTGTCTCATATCATCTCAGAACATAAATAATGTTGGGAATCATAAAACAACAATTACTTTATCTAGGCATATCTGTCTCTGTCTTATTAAAATTTATAACAGGATCAGAACTTACCGTGGGGTTGTTAGTGTGAAGTATGACGTGATTGCATTCTGCAGCTCAGTGCCCACTTGACTATTTAAGAGCCAATTCATTACTGCAGGCTTTGAGTGAGTGACCCAGACAATCAGTGGTTCTAGATACAAAGGAAGAAAAGTGAGTCCTTGAGAGGTGAGCAGAGTAAGAAAAGGGCCAGTTAGATTCAGTCAAAAGGTTTATGTTGGAGACATGCCCCAAAATGTGATGCAGTTCCAATGACCGGAGGGATCAATTAGTTTGTCATGGGTCAAGGAGAATTCCTTTCCTACCCTACAGGTCATTATAGGCATCATCTAAAGAGAAAAACTGACATCCATCTGGATGATTGAACAAGTTCGCAAAACTAAAAATGTTGTGGTATGTGAAGCACAGCCCACTTTGCTAGAATCTGAGACTCAAAAGGATGTAGCAGTGGAGAGATTTAGTACTCCTTTGGTGTGTTTGGTATTTTGGGATTGTCTAGACCAACCCTTTAGACTTTACTCTTTAAAATGTTTTTTTTTTTCCTTTTTCGTCAATATACTCTTGGAATCAAAAGACTTGGGTTCAAGTCCGAACCCTGTCACTTAATAAATATGTAGCTAAGTGATGCAGTGGAAATCAGGAAACCAGGAAGACTTGTGTTCAAATCCAACCTCAGGCACTGACTAGATTTGTTACATCGGGCAAGTCATTAAATCCCTGTTTGCCTCAGTTTTCTCATCTGAAAAATGGGGATAACAGTACCTACCTCCTGGAATTATTGTGAGGATCAAATGAATTAATATTTGCAAAGCACATGGCACAGAACCTGGCACTGACTGGTGTGATCTTAAGCAAAGCACTTTATTTCTCTGAACCTCAGTTTCCTCATATGTCAGATGAGTGGGCTAGAGGATTTCAAAATTTCCCTTCTAGCTCTACTAGTCAAATTATGATCACAATTAAAATATTTATTCAGCATTTTTTATGTGAATTTATGTGAATTTTTTATGTGAATAACACTGTAATATGACCTTAAAACAATTTATGTGAATTTTTTATGTGAATAACACCGTAATATGACCTTAAAACAATTTCCCCCCCATATATGTATATGTGTGCGTGTATGTGTATATATATATATATATATGTATGTATATATGTCATTGGTAGCAGCTCTGAGGAGCACCACCTTTCCATTAGCACCATGCTAATAGTGCATAATTAATTTTTGAAAACTTTTCATTGTTTATAGTTTATTTTTTTAAAGTAACAAGTATTTTATTAAACTGTTCTACTCCCCTTGGCACACACCTTTGTTGGACAGATTTTAAAAAGTGAAAAACAAGGCCCTTAATATGTAGCTACACCGTCCAGCAAAACAAATTCCCACAGTGGCCATATATGAATAAATATGTCTCTGTGCATATAAAGTTCATTGCCTCTCTGTCAGGAGATAGGTGGCATGTTTCATCTTCATTCTTTTAGAGCACAATTATTTTGATGAAACATTGAATAGATATATCTGTATTCAGCAATGAAGACATTAATTGGCCATAAAACTGCCAATGCGACTGGCTACAATACAGTGAAAACAAGCAGCAGTGGCAGAGTTTTTGAGATTCCCAGGGATGCATTTCATCAGAGAGGCTGGAGGAGAATGCCACTTAGCACAGTGTGCAGCATAGTCCATGGAGAGCAGCAGTGACTCAAAGGGAAGAAATGTTTCTTGTGGTTATGAATTATCTGTTTTGCAGCATCTCTTCTAGATAAAGCCTCAGCCTGTGCTCCAATATGAATTTGTCAACCATTGTAAGGTAGAAAGATCAATAAGAACTAGAAGTGTAGATGCTGATAAATCTATAAATGGGAAGGAATAAATGGGACCTTCAGATGCCTGCATTCTGGGGGTACATCTCCATTTTATAGATTCAGTTTGGAAGAAGGGTGATATGCTACAAGAATTTTTCTTCCACACCATCCTCTCTTTAAGTAGAGAGGAAAATCATCTGTTCTCAGGAAGGACAGATTTTATAAATGAGGTGTAACTAGAAAGTCTTCTGTCTCCTAGCAACAACTGGAGAAATAAGTTTTCAGGGCTCTGTGAAGAGCAGGTAGCCTAAAGTTGCATACAATTGAGGTTAGTAGAAGTAAGTAGAAGAGAGGACCTGTCTAGCCTAGTTCTAAAGGTCTTCCAAAAAATCCAACATGGAAGCCTGATGTCCCTCAAAAAGACTGTCATCCATATGTACATTAGATCAACCTCTAGACATCTGGTTAAAAGGAACATCTTGCCTAGCCCTCAGTCAAAGTGACTTAAGACACCAACAAATAAGCACTAACGAGAGAAAGCTAATAGTTAACAAGCAAGGATGCATACTATAAAGGTATTTAATTATCCATGCAAAAGCAATTAAATCAAATGTGCTCTAAGTAGTATAGCAGTTCCATTCATTTTGGCCACACAGTTATGGTACCAAGTTTCCTTTGTATTTTGTTGATGAGGAGAGTATTCTTCTGCAGCACGATCATTTTACCAAAGAAAAAGCTAATCCTTTCTCCGCCCCCTCCCCATACACACACACAAAAGTACATGAAAATCAACAAAGGCTTTGCTAAACACATTAGGCACAGTTTGATTATCACACGTTCTCACTAGTTTAAAAATTGCCTGAAACCAGACTCCCAGAATGGCAACCCAGAAATCCCTCTGTGAAGGTTACTGTCATCTGAGGATTGTGTTCAGTTCTGGGTGCTGATAAGCTGGAGGGCGTCCAGTAGACGGCATCTGGGATGGTTGAAGGCCTCGAATCAATGCAATAGGAAGATCGTTTGAAGGAACCAGGGTGTTTATCCCGAAGAAGAGAAGAGAAACGTAGCTGGCTGGGAGCATTTGAAAGGCTGTCATGTGGAAGAGGGATTAGATTTGCTCTGCTTGTCCTCAGAGGGCAGAAATGGGAGCAGTCAGGGGGAAGTTGCAGTGTCGGAACTATTGGAGCTGGCCAACAATAGAACGGGCTTCCTTGGGAGCTTGTGGCTCTCCTGTCACTGAAGGGCTTCACCAGAGGCTAAATGGCTATTTGTTGGATGTGGAAGAGAATCAGTTCTTTTTCAAGTAGGAGTCTTTTTCAAGCATCTGAGCTCCATTCCAACTCTGAAATTCTGTGGTTGGGTAACCCTAAATTCTGATTCCCTGCCTTCATTAGAATAACCTTTTTTTCTTGGCTTTGAGTGGTTCCATACCAGAGTCAGGCGTAATCCCCTAGACTGGGAATGACATTTAGTATGAGCTGCTGCCTAGCTTCAGAAAAAAAATCAAGCAAGCTGGCCTTTTTTTAGGTAACCAGCAACTATTTAGTGACCACCTACTATATAGCCAATACCATGTATTTTCTTTCTCTACAACTGCACAAACAAACCAGTAAAATGCCAGAGTGGTTGTTACAATAAAGTACAGATTCACTAACCAAGCCTTTCCCTGTTCCACCTCCAATCCTTTGGACAAAGTTATCTGTGTCTTATGTATAGGATTTGTGTTTGTGTCTGTACATTCATGTGACTGTGTGTATGTGTGTGTTTGTTTACATTGATATTTTGGTTCAGTCCTATGATTTCACCAGTCTAGGGAACTCCACCAGTGCATATCATCAACTCTTGTACAACTTCCAGCCTTACAGAGTTGCTTGGGGGCACTGAGAAGTTGTGAGCTACCCAAGGTCACATACTATAACCAGCTGCCTCTCAGGCATGTATGTTTATGTGTAAATATTTATTCATCTGTCCTTAGTTTTCCTCAGTTTCCTCAATAGTAAAATGGGGATAATCATAGTACCTATTTCCTCAGGTCGTTGTGAGTATAACATGACATAATATTTGTAAAACACTTAGCACAGTGCCTGGTACATAGTAGGTACTTAACAAATGCTTCCTTCCTTCTTTCTTTTCTTCCTTCCTGGGGGGGGGGTGTGGGAGGGGGTGGGGGGGGAGAGAGAGAGAGAGAGAGAGAGAGAGAGAGAGAGAGAGAGAGAGAGAGAGAGAGAGAGAGAATAGACATATGCATGCAAGCACAGGCAGAATGACATAGTATAACCTGGCCTTAGAGCCAAGAAGACCTGAGTTCAAGTCCTGCCTTTGACACATCCTGACTGTGTGACCTATGTCACATCACATAGCTCTAGGCATTTCTGTAGGACTGTAAGTCATAGAAGAGATCTATGCTGGTAGAGACCTTCCTTGTGGAGATTTCCTTATACCAATGAATTCACAGATCCAGCCCCATCCATGTGTATATTTATGTGCACATATGTATGTATATATGCATGCATGCATATATACATATACACTAAGTGCACAGACATAGGTCCATCTGAATGCTTATCAAGTTGGGCATTCCCTTCACCGATGGCAGTCAGGTACATCTCTTGTACATCTTATTAGATGGATCTATATGAGTGCCAGAAAGCTAGGTGGCTCAATGGATAGAGCACCGAGCCTGGAGTCAGGAAAACCTGTGTTCAAATTTTACTTCAGGCACTCTAGCTGTATGACCCTGGGCAAGTTACTTAATCTCTGCCCGCCTCAGTTTCCTCATCTGCAAAATGGGGATGATAATAGTACCTATCTCCGAGGGTTTTGGTTCAGACCATATGAAATAATCATTATAAAGCACTTAACACAGTGCCTGGCACCTAGGAAGCACTGTATAAATGTTTTTATTATTATTATTGTAAACCGCCCCCCACCCAAAATATTATGACTTGGTGGCCAACTTTCTGATGATAATCCTCTCAGAATTTGGCTACAGTGATCCTTGTTTGTAGGTCTCTACCTATAATCTTACATCAGGTGCATGGTCAAAGCATTGCTAGCTTGGTATACACTGTAGTGCACTATATTTCTACTTGGTCTATTCTTGGTCCAGCACTCTCATGGTTGTAGCCTTTGAGAACTCAGGGTGAAGCCCATCCCACAGAGGGTTACAGTTAGGATTGTAATCAGTGTACATATCAATTAGTGTGTATGTATGTTTGTGTATGAATGCATGTGCACTTTTTTCTGATTGCATGATGTTTTTTACAAACATAAGAAAATTTGAACAGAGGATTTTAGTATGTATTCCCAAGAACAGACAAACAGAATCTGACTATGATGTGTATGTAATTTTAGCCTGAAAAAAAACACCACCACCACCACCACCACCAAATGCTATTGGCATAGGTATTTAAAAACTACACGGAATGTTCTCCCCTAAAGTTCAAAATATGCTTGAACAAACTAGCAGTTCTGTCTCATTAACATGACTATCTTGGTGTCTCAGGGCCATTCTATCAAAAAGAAGATGCAGGCATGATGTCTGCTGGTGGTGATATTTTGAGGTCTGTAGATTAGGTTTCTAGAGACCCAAGGAGTCATTAGAAATTCTGAAGGGTTATGTAGTTCCTAAAATGCAGGCAATTATTTTTGTTTTTTTAAAGACATGGTTACCACACGTTGCAGGATCATAGGAATATAGATTTGGGGCTCTTAAAGGCCATAAAATCTAACCTCTTCATTTTACGTATGAGAAACTAGATGCCCAGTGTCCTGTGCAGGGTCACATATTTAATAAGTATCTGTTGCAGGATTTGAACCCAGTGGTTCAGATCAGTGGCCTATCCACTATACCCTGCTTTCTTTCAAAATATCTGTGTTACACTTTAATGATGTGTTCTTAAACCAGAAAAAAAGAAGCAGAGTCTAGGTGTACTAGGAACACTGAATTGAGAGCTCTCATCCTCTCTCATCTGTGTGTTTTGTGCATAGTCTTTAGACTTTGGACCTCAGTTTCCTTCTCTGAAAAATAAGGGAGTTGGAGCAGTTAATCTCTGGGTGCCCTTTGAACTCTAACTTCCAAGATTCCTATGAGTAACTGTAGAATAAAAAAAAAGCATTGATTTTGCAGCATCTTTTATTTTGAAACAATTTCTGTTTTCAAACGCTTGTTGTAGATTTGATGAAAGTACTTGAAATCTTTTAGTCAATAAAATGGATAATCAAATGATTCCTCCTCCTCTTACCCCAACAATCTCATTCCTAGAACCTACCTCAAAAGATGTTGTAAAATGTGAGATTTCACACAGGGAATTCTCCATTATGGGTAATAATGGAAGGGAGAACAGAGACAGAGGTAATCCAAGAAGTCATTTCTCATTTGGCTTTGGAATGTATTATTGTGTGAGCATGAGAGTGGGGGGGGGGAGAGAGAGAGAGAGAGAGAGAGAGAGAGAGAGAGAGAGAGAGAGAGAGAGAGAGAGAGAGAGAGAGAGAGAGAGAGACATTTGCTAATAGCTTATATCTGAGTTAGTTTGTACTCCCTGAGTCCAAAATAATACTTTTCATTGTGATTGATTCAACCCAAGATATTAAAGAATTAACATATTTGCTCTCATTATAATTTATGTGTTTATTTTAAAAGCTATTATAGCCAGATTTGTCTCTAAGTTAGATTAGTCAGACCACTTGCTCTCTTGCCCAAGGGGGAATGATACTAATTTGGGGTAGAACCTTGTGATTTTCTTTATTCATTTTCTGCTCTGTCTCATTAGAAATTGGCCCTGCCTCCGTGATGGTGGGGAACCTTGTGTCTGGGAAGAGGATCGCTCAAGCTAGCGGCAGAGACCTGGGTCAGATAGAAGACAATGATCAGGCCCGAAAGGTAAGCCTGGGAATGTTTGGACTGCAGCTTCTGTGGATGTAAAGCTAATCTAGGGCTAATGTAGTCCTCAGCAGACGTGGGAGTCACTGTGTATTTTGAAGTCTTTGACAGCACCTGTAATCCATTTCACTCTTTTCTCTGAAACAGATTTGCTGTTTGTTTTATTGGGTTTGTGGACAGATAGACACTTTTTCAAGAGCAACAGTAGACATGTGGTCAAAACCATTGAATGACGTGGAAGTGGGGTGACCTTGGTGCTAGTATTTAGTTCTTTAATTTGGTGACTGAGGGGAAGTAGGAAGGAATTCTTAGAAAGCTTTGCCTGGCTTCACTCCACATTCCTTAAGCTACCTGGTGTTCCAGATATCCCTGTTCCTCTTGTCCCTTCTGTTCCCCAATTCTTTGCTGCTGTGGGCTCCCTGTGGAAACCTTGCTTCTGACCCCATTTCACTGAAGCTCTTGATGCTTCAGATTATGAGGAAAAAACTGCTCAGAAAGCCAGGTGTGAAAGCCAAGTTTCTGCAGAGCAGTTCATGGTCTCAAGGGCAGGAGAGGGAGAATGAGGAGAAACCAAAAACTCCTGTTCTTTTAAAATTATTTTACCTTAAGTACCAACCTCCCCAACACATAGGATTAGAAATTCCCCTGTTATTCCCAAATTTAAAGACCTAAAGTGATATTAAATGTTTAATTGTATCAGATATCCAAGGCCACCTAGATAAGAAGGAATCTCGGTTTAAATATGTAGTTGGTTGGACACAGCAAAATCACTATATAGCTGTAGCTGGTGAGCAGAGGTTCATCAGCCTATAGCATGAAGAAGCTCACTAGGCTGTGAGATTGTCTTGCTATGGGTCACATCACTTTCCACCTCCCCTACATGTACATAGTATGCACGTGAGCATGTGTGTGTGTGTCCAACTCTCTGTGTGTGACTTTTTTCTGACTTTGTTTCTTTGTGTGTGTGTGTGTGTGTGTGTGTGTGTGTGTGTTTGACATTGTCTCCCTCTCCCTGTCTCCCTCCCCCTCCTCTCTCCACACACACACATAATGCTGGACAGACCATTGGTCAGATACCAGCATTATAATGATCATAGAGAATGACTCAGTGGATGTACACAATTGTGAAACTACCATGTTTTCTTTTGCCACGAAGAAATCACCCCTAGAAATAGTGTGCTTAGTCTGGTAAAAAGTTTAGAAATTTCCTCTTTTAAAAAAAATCTCAATGCAGAGGGGCTCTGGGTACCTTCTGAAGCCTTGCAAGGGACAAAAATACTCATTGATGTCTTATGTAGGGGGATCTGAGTTCTCCTGCCCTTGTACAGATTTGGGGTTTGCACACCTACCAGGGACTTTAGTCTGTGGGCCAACATCACAGGGGTAAGAAACACTGGATTATGTTAGGCTAAAAATTGTAACCAAGTTGATTATTCTTAGTTATACTTGCGGAGGATTTTAGCTGCAGAATATAATTATGCTGCTTTTTCCTGTGGCGTTTGGATTGGGGCAAACAGCTAGTGGAAGTGGTCCTGAAAGCTTTCCAGTCGGAATTGCCTCATTCTGTTGCTGGAAAGGAGAGTGAAGGGCCCCAGCTCCAATAGCCTGAGCCTAATGATTGTGCTTTGTTGTATTGTAGTTCCTGTTTCTCTCTGAGGTTTTGCAGTGGAGAGCTCAGACCACTCCCGACCATGTCCTGTACACGCTGCTTAACTGCAGGGTAAGCCACTTTTGCCTTTTACTGAAGAACCTCCGTTCTAATTCTTTAGAGGTTTTTGGTGTCGTTGTCTCCCCTTCATAATATTCCTGACTTGGTCTTTTTTTTTCCTCCAATTTCACTCTTCCTTGTGTTAAATAATTTTAAATTTGTGATCACTTCTTTTTGGTTATTGTTTTTTTTCTATCTAACTTGGAATACCTATCATTATTTGGATTTTAAATTCAAGTAGGTACAGTTTACACTTAGCAACGTTGTTTGCAGACTGCCTCTCTTCCTCTATCCCTCCCTCTCCCCAAAACCTCGAAGATGGATGTGTGTGTGTATTGTGTTGAATTTTTGGTTCAGACCTGGGATTTCATCAATGTGAGGTACTTCCAGGTGTGGGAACTCCCTCTATCGATGCAAATCAGTAGTTCATCTATACCGTCTAAGTCTTTGCAAGTTTCCTTCGGTACCAAGAGATTAAGTGATTTGTCTAGTCACACAGATCTTATTTATCAGAAGTAGGACTTGAATCCCTGTATTCCTGACTCTAGAGAATCAGAGCGTTTGAGAGTTTGAAGGGAGGACCTCAGTAGCCTCAAGTCCAACCCTTGTCATTGCTATTGGACATCCCTTTGTTTTTGAGGAAGACCAAGGATATCACAAGGGTGATGTCTTGACTAGATTAGATTGGATTTAAGTAAGGCATAACTTCACAAAGTTGTCAGCCTCACTTTCTTCTCCAGGGTCATTGAAGTCCAGTAGCAAGACAAAGGTCAGGAGGACTCTGGATGGCCTGGGATACAGTGGGTAGCCTTGGCCTTTCTAAATTAAGGTCTTCCCCAGGCCTCAGTCTGTCTGAGGCCATGCCCATTCAATGACTAAGGGCTAGGTAAGAATTGAGACAAGAGATGGACCAATTTGCCATCACAAAGATATCAGTCTGGGAGGGGAAGAGCTTCTAGAGGTTCTACTCACTTCACTTTGCATCAGTTCATATAAATCTTCCCAGGTTTTTCTGAAAGCATCCTGTTCATCATTCTTTGTAGCACAATAGTATTACATCACAATCATATACCACAACTTACCACAAACATACCCTCAATTTCTAATTCTTAGCCACCACAAAAAGAGCTGCTACATTTTTGTGCACATAGGTCCTTTTCCTTTGATCTCTTTGGGATACAGTGGTATTTCTGAGTCAAAGGGTATGCAGTTTTATAACTCTTTGACCATAATTCCAAATTGCTCTCCAGAATAGTTAGATCAGTTCACAACTTCCACCAACAGTGCATTAGTGTACCAATTTTTCCACATGTCCAACATTTGTCATTTTTCTCTTCTGTCATATTAGCTAATCTGATAGGTGTGAGGTGCCTTGGAGTTGTTTTAATTGTAGTTATTCTTGAAATGCTAATTAGTCTGAGGATTAGATTTAAAAGATTCAGATTCTTTAGTTGACTACCATCAATTTTGAACTGAAAGTATGCTTTGGAACTTGAAGGAAGGTCATTTTCAGGACAGGTACAAGAACATACAACACAACCTAATTTATATTCTATGTCTCCTCTTCACCCCTCAAAAGACCTTCTTAGTGATCTAGCTTGCCCAGAGGAACCTCACTGCTTTCTCTGTCTTAGAGTTTTTAAGTCTCAATTCGATTCAAGCTTTCAGTAAGTATCTGTTATGTGCTAAGCATTTCATACAAAGATAAAAATGAAAAACAATTCCTGCCCTCAAGGAGTTTACATTCTACTGAGGAAAACAAAACATACACAAGATAAGCCAATTACAAAATATACACAAAATAAATAACAGATAGCTCATAAGTGTGGATGCTAACATTTGGGAGGATCAGGAAAAGCCTCAGAGAGGAGGTGCCATTTTGAGTGGACTTAGGGATTCCTAAAAGTAGAGTTGAAGAGGGAAAAGCATTCTAGGCATGAGGAAGATTATGCAGAGACATGGGGAAGGGAAAAGGATGGGAACAAGCATTTATTAAGTGCCTAAGTGCTAAGGACTTTAGAGATTTTATTTCATTTGATTTTCATAAGAATCCTGTAAAGTAAGTGCTATTATTAACCTTATTTTATAGTTGAAGAAATTGAGGCATGCAGTGGTTAAGCGACTTGCCCAGGGTCACACAGGCAGTTAAATGTCTGAGGCTGGATTTGAACTCAGCTCTTCCTGACACCAGGCCCAGGGCTCTATCCATTGTGCCACCTAACATGCCTCACAAGAGGCAGAAAACAGAATGTTGTGTGTGGGGAACAATAAGTAGCTGGGAGAGGCTTGCTCAATGCATAGGACATCTTTACATCTTTTCCTCAAGAAAGAGGGGAGAAACAGAACTCCAAACTATTTTCATTTTTGGTTTTGTGTGCATGCAGTACTTTAGTTCTTCTCCCTCATATTTCACCAACCAGTTCATTTCATAAACATCCTTCCTTCACTTTTCCGTGGCTTTGCCCAGATTCTTAATGGTTTCTGTAGGTCATGGGATCACAGGGTTTTCAGAGTTAGGAGGCATCTTTACACTTATCTAGCCCATTTTACAGATGAGGATGTTCATGTCAGATAGGTGAAGGTATTTACCTCTGGTCACTGTCCGAAAAGCTGAAAGCAGTGGCACATGCAGAGCCAAGATAACTAGTACACATGTGCGGTCAGGATTTTGCCCTCCAGAAATCCCCTTTAAGGTATGATTTGAATCACATATATTGATTGGCTTATGCCTGCTCCTAATTAATCTAAAGAGATAGTTCAGGCTAAAAATAGGTGCAGCTTTAAGAATATTTAGCTAACTTCACAGCTAATCAATAGAGCTTATCAGCTTACGAAGGGAAATTTGGCAGTTCAAATATAGATCTAACTTTAGGTGTTGATAGACCAATGTGATGGTCTACCACAAATTACTCACTGATACAACACAAGAGGCCCAGTACTGGAGTAATTGGGAGCATTGGTCTGACCTAGTATGCTCTCCTGAATCTGTAGCCATTTATTTCAGTTAAAGAATGGTTGCTCTGGAAATTGTGTTCCAATGAAAATGACCAAATTTTTCTGAAAAGGACAAAGAACGCAGCCAGATTTCAACTGATGTGAATGAAACCACAAATGAATAATTTTTAGGTTAAACTGAAGAAAGGAGAGTTTGCTGACATAGAGAGGTATCTTTGCCTCCTATAGGGATGGCTTACTATTTCCACAACATTGCAAAGCTGCCAGACAGCTGGGAACACAGAAAGGAATTACTGGACAAAGATTAACATATACTGAGAGCAGTTGCACTTCTAAACAAGAAGCACTAGGTTCCTGCTGTTCCTTAAGTTTTGTTTTTTCTTAGTTAAGACTTGTGACTTTATTAGACCTCCCCACCAATTCAGATTGGCATCTTTTCTGTACCCCGTAGTCATAGGACCATTATGTTCGAGTGGGAAGGAACCTCAGAAATCATCTAACATCTAGTTCCCTCGTTTTACAAATCTGGAGTCTGAGTCCCTGAGAGGTGAAGTGATCTTCGTAAGGATGAACACTGCCCTCTCCCCCCCCACACACCCCCACTTCCACTATAAAAGGCAGAACCTGGATCTTGATCTTCCTGCCTCCAAGGCCAGCCCTCTCTCTATTACATCATGCTGCTTCTTGTTCCATTATGTTTCTATTCTGGTAATCCAAAGGTGTCAGATTCAAGGAATTACATTCAGTTCTTTTCTCTCTCTCCCTAGAGCTGAGACTGAATTCATATTTGAAGGCATAAGGCATAATTTCTACAGTTGTTATATTGTCATTTCCACTTCAAATTATCTCCAAAGCTAGTAAAGAATCCTGATGCTATCTGACTAGCTCTTCATTTTCAGGTAGATTACTAACTCCTTTGGAAATGACGGAACCTTTGGTTCATAAATTTGAGTGATGCATGACAATATCTGACTACACTGTTCTGCTCTGAGGCCCTCTCATCTCTAAGCCCCCTCCCCTTCATTGGCATTGCAGTGAATAAATACAAGAGCTGTGTGCTAGGGCTTAGTGGTGAAGAGGGATTGGATTCATTCCAAATAAAGGAAAATTCTTACATTCTTTCTACTTGGTGAAAGAAAGACAGAGAAACAAAACAGGGATGGGGGGGAGAAAGAGTGAGTGAGTGAGAGAGAGAGAGAGAGAGAGCTAGGAGAGGGAGGGAGAGAGGTAGGAGGAGAGGGGGAGGTGAGAGAGAGGGGTAGGGAGGAGGGGAAGGAGAGAGAGAGTGTGTGTGTGTGTGTATGTGTGTGTGTGTGTGAGAGAGAGAGGGAAGAGAGAAGGAGAGAAAGAAAGAGGTAGGAGGGAGAGGAGGGAAGTGAGAGAGAGACAGAGAGAGGGAGCACATGTATCATAAGAATCTTTAAAAGAAACAGCAGTCCAATGTTTCAACTCTCTTTACTTGTAATAATGTTTAGGGATAGAGACTTCTGATTATTTCCTCATTTTTTTCTATTTCTTCAGACCCGCCATTGTTTTGCTGAAAGGTGTCACATTGACAATCATAGACAGTAAAATTGTTTATCTGCAAAGCAAGAATTTGCAGAGTGTGTTGCCTAGACAAATATAGACAGACAGAATGAGTGAGCAAACATTTAAGAGCTTACTGTGTGCCAGCACTGTACTAAACTCTAGGGATGCAAATACAAGCAAGCAATATAACTGCTGCCCTCAAGGAGCCTATATTCTAATGTAGGAAAACAACAAATAAAGCAGAAATAGAAAGGTGGTAAAGAGGATATGATGTTGGCAGCTAATGGTCAGAAAATAGGGAGGGGGCTGGTTCTGAGCAACATAAGGCAAAAGCTGACCTTTCAGATCTCATGGGGTGCTTCCAGGACTGGAGTTCAGTGAGAAGATAGAAATGGTGTGGAGGTGACATGGTTCTGAGTTGGTAGACAGGGAGTGAGGTGAAGGCCTATACTACTAGTCTTTTAAAATGTCTCCCAAGGCTATTTTTGAGGTCAATTTTCTGGTCTTCTGCTTCTTTTGTTGAGGCCACTCTACTAGACTCTTGTTCTAAATTTATCCTTCTTCATATTAGCTTTACAAAGAGAGCCCTTAGGTTTTCCAATGAATGCTGATGTGGAGCTCAACAGATAGCAGACAGCTATTTACCTGGGGTTCAGTAACTTACAAAATAAGGTGCTGCTTGCAAAGGGTGACTAAAAAATCAACGGTCTTCCCTTTGAGGCAAAAGTTTTTATTAAAATCGTCAGAGACCAAGTGGTAAGGACTAATGGTATGGGATTCAAATGTGAAAAATGCCCCCCTTGTCAAATTGTCATTGAGTCAATAACAGTGCCTGGTTAGAAGGTAGCTCTTTTTTAAAAATGTCTACCACTTATAATGCTGCATTAATATTCCCAAAATGTTTGGTGCCTTGGGCTATTGCTAATATTAGACAACTTGTGAGATTATATTTTGCATTTCATAAAGGCCAACCAACATAAGAACCTCTGAATTCCAATGATAAAATATATTATGCCAAATAACAGTTGTTTACATCATTCATACTACTGTTGTGAGACAACAGTAATCAAGGCTGCATTTCTCTGGTGCTTTACAGTTTATAACATGATTTATACACTTAAAAAGGACGTAGTAGCTATCTGCATTTGTTTGAAGGGCTGTCATCCCCCAGAAGAAGGGTTAGATGTATTCTTTTTTGGTCTTGTGGGCAGGTAACTAGGATCAAGGGGCAACGTTTGCAAAGAGGAAAATTTAAGTTTGATGTAAAGACATCCTAACAAAAATAATTATCCAAGGGTAGAATGTGCTGCTTTGGAAGGCACCGTTTTCCCTCACTTGAGGTCTTTAAGCAAAAGTTGGATCACCACTTTTTAATATCTTAAGTTAAATAAAGCGAGCCTCTTTCAGGTGCAGATTGGACTAGATGGACCCTTAGGTCTCCTCCCACCTCTGAAATTCTGTGATTTTGTTTCCTTGTGAAATGTTCGCAGCACCAGGATTAGGCAGGTCATATAAATATTCCTCTCATTTTACACATGAGGACACTGAGGTTCAATGTGACTAACTATTTTTAATTCCACAAGAAATGGGTAAATTGTTCCCTGACATTACAGAAATCATATATGGCTTATTATTTAAGATACAACTGGAGTGTTCTGTGAGATTTTAATTTTTGCAGATATAATGTTTGCACTAGGAAGCCATTTGTCTGAAAAGATATTCATTACCTCTTGCCTAGACTATTTCAATAGCCTCTTCTAAGTAGTTCTCCTTGACTCTTGGAAAAGAAACATCCAATTCGTCTTCCACGTAGCTGCAGGAATGTTTTTCCTTAAGTGTAAGTGTGAGAACATCTCTACTCTACTCAAGAAACTGCTGTGGATCTCTATCTCTAGAATAAAATATAAATTCCTCTGTTTGACATTTTAAAACCCCTACCTTTCCAGCCTTGGATATTTGTCCTTGCACTTGGCAGGACTGCCAAACTGATCTTTTGGACCCTCACACAAGACATCCATCACCCAACCCATCTTCGTGTCCTTGCCCTGGCTGTACCCTATAGCTGCAATTCTATTTCTATTCTGGGAGAATCAGGGTAGACTCTCTGACCTTGAAAGAGGTTTGTTCTCTGTCTAAAACCATTTGGTGATTAAATGGAATTACCATGTTCTCAACTTCTTGGCTTTTTTCCTATGAAATATCTCAGTCTGATGTAATGAACTGAGCCGGCCTTGCCTCTAGTCCTGGATCTACCATTAGCTGTGTTATGTTGGACAAGTAACTTAACAGCTCTAATCTTTACCTTATTTTCCCCTGTTATAAAAGGAGAACTTTTAACCAGATTTCTAATGTTCCTGCTGGGTCTAAAATTCTAGGATCTGGTCTCTGAGTCCAGCTCAAAACGTATTCTCAGAGATAATCGCTGATACCTTTTGGCCTCTATGAAGAATCCGTTTTCTCACCATATCTTTCATCCTAGCAGTATCTCCATTTAGGCCGGTACAGATTTTTCTTGTCTCTTTCTTCATGTTGGCCAGATACATTTGCGGGTTTTTACCAGGTGTTTATCCCAGCTTTTGTACTGCTCTAATGTCCTTATCATCCTCTTTTCTCGTACCCTTTTGTGGGAGTCACTTTCGGTTCTATTGATGTTTTTATATTGCATATATTTACAAATTATTCCCACTTTGTGAGAGGTCACCCTTCAGGTATCATGTTCTGTGTTCTCTTTCTATGGAAAAACAATAAATCAGAATTGAGGATGGGGGGAAGGGAATTATATTTCAGGAAAGTAGCCCTTCAGTTATGTCTATACCCCCCCAAGAAAAAGATAATAAAGGTGTAATACAGGAATTGTTTAGGGAAGAGATGGATGCTATGTGGTGTAATACTGGAAATGCTACCAATTTTAATTAGTCAGGAAAAAAAGATAACAGAGGAATTAACATTGGAAATGAAGAGGCCAGAATATCATTATCTGCAGATGACATGATAATGTTTTTAGAAAATCTACCTGTCTCAACCATGAAATCGAGACAATAAATGAGCTCGGTAAGGTTGAAGGACACAAGATTAATTCACATAAATTATGTGCATTTTTCTTATATATTGGCCGTAAGAGCAAGAAAATAGCAGACCAAAGAGGCTCTGTTTACAATAACAATGAAAAAAGTAGCAAATATTGTGAGAATTAAACATGAATGACTAAAATAAAGGAAGACTTCAGTAATTAGGGTGACGCTCAGTGTTCACTAGTAGATCTGATGGAGTAAAAATGACAATACTCCAAAAATTAATTTAATGTAGTACTCATCAAGATGCAAATAGGTTTTGTCATAGAACTCAAAACACATTTCCTGGGTCCAGCTCAGAGCACTGAACACCTGAACTAATTAATTATGGTTTTTGCTATAAAATGACTTTTTTAAAGAGGCATCGTGAAGTATAAAGTATAATATGGTAGAAAAAGCCCTGCATAGGAATTCAGGACACCTGGCTTCTAGTTCCATTTTGGGTTTGACACAAAAGTTGTGTGGCCTTGGACAAGTCTTTTGACTCCTCTGTGCCTCAGTCAATCAATGAGTAATCATTTATGAAGTACTTACTATGTATCAGGCACTGCACTAAGCACTTTACACATATTATCTCATTTGACCCTCCCAACAACCATGGAAAATAGATGCTATTATTATTCCCAGTTTACAGAAGATAAAACTGAGGCAAATGGAGGTTAAGTGACTTGCCTAGAGTCTCACAATTATTAAGTGTCTGAGGTTGAATTTGAACTCAGGTCTCCCTGACTCTAGGCCCAGAGCTCTATCCATTCTGCCACCAGCTGCTTCTAATGTAAGAAAATACTCAATAATTTTTTGAGGTAGCAGTAGCTTTTGGACTGGGAAATCATCCTGAAGATGATGGTACTTGAACTGGACTCTTTGAAGAGAGTTTGGGATTCTAAGAGTCAGAGGGGAAGGAGTTAATTTCTAGCATGAGACACAAATTCTAGAGAAGCAAGCAGATCCGTTTGACTAAAAAGTAGAAGCTTTTTTGCCTTTTTATTGTTATTGTTGGCACCAAACAGGGAAAAATAGGTGTGGAAAGATTGAAAATTAAAGAAGTAATTTAAGGGGACTCATCTAGAAAATGAGGTCTTTGAACAAATGCAAAATATTTTAAAATATCAACACCAAAGTACAAGTACTTCCTTTCAGTACACTTAACTGTTTCAGTTACAGCTTAATGAAACCTAGACTTAACTTTCACATCTTCAGATCTGTTCACTTATGTGTTCACTACTTCGTGTTCCTCTGCCTGCTTCAGGAATAGTTAACACACATGATTACATGTTGCTTATCAAAAAGATGTTTTGGGTTTGTTTTTTTTGTTTGGTTTTTTTTCTCTAGCTAATTATTCAGTTAGTGCCTTCAAAGGGAAAGCCAAACTCCTACTACACAGCTTTCTTCATTCCATTGGCTGGGCTTCAAATTGCCCCCCTCATCCCTTTAGCTTGCTGTCTTACCCAGTGTCCCAGCAGAAAAGGAATGAAAATCCAATTTCAGAGCAACTCCCTGAAGCTGGCAAATCCCATGACAATCTTCTTTCAAGAGTGATCCCTCTAGTGGCAATTCTTCTATGACACCCCATTTCCCTATATACATACAGGCTATTCTGGATAAAGATTATATTCTAATTAGTCTTTTTCCACTTCTGAGATTTTACAACTGACTTCCTGCTGACAAAAATAGCTTCTTATTACATAAAGAGCTCCGGGCTGCCTTTTCCTACTGAACTTTTAAAAATAAAATTTGAACAGAAAACTATTAAACAAAGTTATACTGCAGTTTCTCCACCCTGGGAAATGCTGTACCCCAATGGTGTCAAACTCAGATGGAAATGGAGCCAATAAGCCATCCGTAAGGATCCCTGTGGGCTGCATATTGACTTAGAAAAGTATTAACATTATCTGTGTTCTATTGTATGTTTATTTATTTTGTTAAATATGTCCCCATTATGTTATAATCTGGTTTGGGCCTCACTTGGGAATATTATGGGCCATGGGATTGACAAGCCTGCTGTGGAGTTATGGTATGAAGAGTGTGAGTGGGAAGAACAAATACAAATACTTACTGACTGCAAGTTGTATCCTTATTTTAATTACAGAGTTGCTTTTATTTTCTGCTCTAATTTTCTGTGTGTGTTCTTAGAAGGGCAATGTCATGGCACCAGACTTGGAGTTAAGGGACCTAGATTCAAATTCCACCTTAGATGCTTCCTGTGTTATTATAAACAAATGACTTAACCTCCAAACCTCAGTTTCCTCATCTCTAAAATAGGGACGTTATTACTTACATCATCTCCTTCACCAGGGTATTGGAAGGAAAGGATTTTGAAAATCTCAGAGCATTATGTTCATGTGAGCTGTTGTTTTAAATCTCATATCCTTATTTGATACCACTCTTTATCAATGTATTTTTTTTTCCCTCAAGAAGCCATTAGTTTAGTAATCTTTCTAGATAAATGTGGTTTCCTATTCATTCCTAGATGCCTTGTGATTTTCATCTTTTTTTTTTTTTTAGTATGAGTGGTGACTTTTGCAAGAGGTATGGATCCCACAATCTAGCCATTCAGTGCCACAGTCCTTATTAATACTTCAGGTCCTTAAATCACTAGACTGATGCATTTACTGCCAAATTGCAGATAGTTACTTAAAGAAACATTCAAGTACTTCACATCCATGCTCCCAGAGGCCAAATCCAGGAACAGTTGGTCATAGTGGGAAAGAGGCTGATTGTGGCTTCTTGTCAAGGAAAACTCCCTATCAATTCAAGCTTTCCAGTAGTGGGAAGGATGGGTGGTGGGATCCTCTCCTTGGAGGCCTTCAAAGAGAAGTTGTATGACCCTTCCTCAAGAATGTTAAAGTTTGGAATTCCTTTTGTGTGTGGGTTGGACTAGATGGCCATTAAAGGTCCCTCCCAACTCTAAAATTCTGTGAAACATCTTAATACTGTTTTCAGTTCCATGTCTCAATGCTGTCCTAAGTGTAATGCAAGTAATAATAGTAACTCACGTTTATATGGCATTCTAAGAATTATAAAGTTATCTCAAAACAGGCCTGTGAGGGAAGTATATCTCCTATGAGATAATTAATCTGTAATAGATTGTCATTAAATTGCCTTTCTAAATAGCATCCCCCTTTGGTCAGGAAGTGAAGAAGTAATTGATGGATTGAAAAAGCCACAAATCCTTAGTGGGTCTGGTCTTCTCTTAATATGCAGGGCACGATAGCCAACTCCTTGACATGTGTCCAGCTGCATAAACGAGCGGAGAAGATTGCTGTTATGTTGATGGAAAGAGGGCACTTGCAAGATGGAGATCACGTGGCCTTGGTTTACCCCCCAGGTGAGAGACTTGGGCAGAATATAGGGCTCCAGACATCTGAAACCTGCACTGCCCAGCCAAGAAACCTGTCATAATGTACACTGGCGCTCATCAGCAAACACATCTGTGAATCACAAACCTCTCACAGCGATTTTAATTCCAAACCATACTCAGGTGAAGCTCCCATTAATTTTCTACTCTAGAAAGTAAAATTAATTTATTCAGGTTTGTACAGGGGCCTAGGTACTACATTTCCAGGCGCCACAATTCCATGATGGGCTAGTTACAAAGTTTGAAAAAAAATACCACTTTGCAAAGGTTTTCTTTTTGCTTAAATTTATTAGGCACCTGCTGTTGCTTATTTAATCAATAGTAATTAAACCTTTTCACTACCAATTAGTGATGACAAAATTAAAAAATCCCTCTGAGAAATAATGGAAAAATTAAAGTTTTGGGGGCTCCTTAGGCATTACATGCCCAAAAGAATAGCATGAATGAATGTAATCAGTGAAGCTTAACAGATATGGACGAGGGACTGAAAAAGAAGTCTGTTAAAAGAGCATAGCTGTTCATTTAACCTTCTTCTAAGTTACTTCAGAGTAGTATTTATGCTGACAGGGGTGACTGATTAAACAATCTGATTTTCAGCTGAGAGTTTCTGTTTTGTTCTTCATGCAGGAATAGACCTAATTGCAGCTTTTTATGGCTGCCTATATGCAGGCTGTGTGCCAATAACGGTCCGACCTCCCCATCCCCAGAACATTGCCACGACATTACCGACTGTCAAGATGATTGTGGAGGTAAGGCTACCTGGGACGGCAGAGGTTGTGTGAGCTGAAGACTAAGAGAATGTCTGCTCCCTTTTGTAGTTAAACATAAGGGTACTTCTGTCTATATGCATTTGAAGGTTTCCATGTCACGATAGTAAGTGGTAGGCAGTTTTTCTTTTTGATGTCTTAATGTTAAGTAGTAATCAGAGCCCCAGAATTCGTTGCTTAGGGTCAGCTTTCTGGTGATGAGCCATTTCATGTTTAGCTGGGCTGTTCTTTAGATAACAGATAAAGTCTGATCCCAGCCCCCTGTTTACAGCCTTTTTAGCTTGGTAGGAAGTGGACTTCCTCCTGGAAGGGCCATTGAGAAGCACATATCATTTCTGTGCTATGATAAGACTTCGGTTTAGGTTAAGACAGGTCAGTTCTCTCACTTTATCTCCTTTTTGTCCAGAGGCACACATAAGAGAGATTTTGCTAGGGTTAGTGTACTTCAAGACCACGTATAAATCTAATTCAAGGGGTATTTATTAAGTGCCCAGAACCCTACTAGAGGGAGTTTCTAAAATTGGGTTGATGGTGGTGCTGCTGACAAATAGCAAGTACAGTTGGGGGAAAAGGCAGTAAGGACACTATGAAGGACACTATGAACATACTGAGGATGAGTTGGAACATCCAGAAGGGAGTTCTTGTTTGAGTTACGGGTCTGGAGGTTAGATGAGAGAACACGGCCATCGAGAGAGATTCAGGAATCATCTGCTTGGGTGTCAATTGAAGCTGTGGGTATGATAGACCATGAAGAAAGAGAATAAAGAGGAAAAAGAAAAGAGCTAGGAGCAGGTTAGTAAGAGAATGTGAAGGTAGCAAAGAAGACAAAAAAATGATCATTTGGAGAAGTGTGAGGAGAATTAGAAGTGTAGTAACTCTGAAGCCAGGGGAGGCTCAGTATTGTCAAATGATGCACAAAGTTTAATTAAATCAAGTATTTTTTTTAACACAAGCCTGTGCTAGATAGAAATACCAAGACAAAAATAAACAGTTCTAGTCTTCAAGGATCTTGAATAAATAAAAAATTATTTATTATGCAATTATGTGCAAAGTGTACTATATGCTGGGAAACTAATAGAAAAAAATTAAGACAATCTCTGCTCTTAAGCAGCTCACACTGTAATATAAATTATAACATAACCTTTCATAAATATTTATATCATATATAATATTATATATAATATATAAACATCATATACAATATCATATATCATATGTAATATTACATATTATATAATATTACATATTCTATATCAGCCTCTCTGTATATTATGAAGGTTTCATCTGTAATGGCAAAGCCATTTTCTGTGTCATTTTCACTGATAAAATCTTCTCAGTTTCTGATGCTAGACTATTTGACAATGCCAGGGACCTTGAGGGTAAGAATTGACTTTTCTGGGTCTTCAATAGCTGAGGCTACAGCTCCCACAGAAGCAGGCCCAGTGGTCCAGTGGCAGGGTGGGACTGCCCCTTTTGGGTTACCTGGCTATCAGTTGCAGTTGGCGGTGGTGGTAAGGAAGGTGGACCCCTTGTACAGTGATTTTCCCTCAAGGATGATTGTGCAGCCCAGGCTAGAAGCAAAACCAGTGGTCTGGGCTTGGAGAGAATCCAAGGCTATTGAATTAAGGGTCCTGAGTCACCGCTGTCAGGTTCTTGGCAGATGGTGGTGTTTTGACCTACCTGGAATATGCAACCTCCTGTTTCTCCTTCAGGGTCTGAGTTTACCTTCTGCTAGGGGTCTAGATGTATAAAGATAAGTAAATACAAAGTAATTATGGGGGCACTAACAACTAGGAGGAATCAAAGAAGGCCTCATGTAAGCAGTTGCACCTGAGCTGAGCCTTAAAAGGAACTAGTGATTCCAGGAGGTGGAAGTGAGAAAACATTGTGAGCATAGGAGACAGAATATCATGTGCAAGAAGCCAGTGGGCTAGAATGTAGTGTGTGTGAGGAAGAGTAATATGAAATAAATCCGAAGGGACAGGTTGGAGCCAGATTGTGAGGGGCTTTAAATGCCAGTCTAGGATGATGGTGATTGAAAAAGGCCATTGGAATTACCAGCCATTGGTGATCTATGAGTAAGTAGTTTCAGTGGAGCAGTGATGTGGAAGACAAGTTGCAAGGTTTGGAGGGAACAGGTTGGGGTGAGGGACATTTTTCCAAGAAGTTTGAAGGAAATGGTGGCTATGTGGAGGTAGGAGAATACAGAGAAGCTTCTTTTCAGATTCATGAGAATTGTTTGTAGGCAGATAGAAAGGAGACATTCACAGAAGGTGAGATTGGGAAGGGACCTTGAGGGTCACTTAGCCCAAACCCTTCACGAAAAGATTCCCCACTGTTGCACACCTACTAGGTGGCCATCGAGCTTTTTGCTCAAAGATATCTTAGGAGGAGGAAACTGTTACTTTTCTAGGCAGCTCATTCCACTTTGGGAGCGCTTTAATTGTTAGGAAGTTTTTTCTTGGCATCTAACCAAAATTTCCCTCTTTACAACTTCTATTCACTGCTCCTGGTTGTGCCTTCTGGAGCCAGAGCAAGTCTAATCCCTCCTTCACAGAGTAGCCCTAGTTGCCATCCCCTGGATACTCTCCAGAATATCGATGGCCTTCTTTAACAGTGGTACCCAGCACTGAATCCAACACTCTGTATGAGTTCTAACAGGCACAGAATACAATGGAACTTTTGTCACTCTATCCCCGTATCTATGCCTCTCCTGATGAAGCCCAAGATCTCATTGGCTTTTTAGATTGCCGTATCATACTGCTTTCATACATGAAGCTTGCAGTCTACTAAAATCTCCAGATTTTTTTCAGCATGACTGCCGTGTATCCATGCCTCCCCTGTATTTTATTTATGAAGCTGATTTTTGGTAGTCAAGGGTAAGACTTTACCTTTATCCTTACTGAATTTCATCTTATTAAATACAGCTCAATGCTTTGGCCTGTCAAGGGCCTTTTCAATTCTGATTTTGGCATCCATCTATTGTGTTAGATATCCCTTTCAGCTATGTGTCAGAAGAGAGTTTAAGGTACATGACAGAGTGGAGTATATGGTTGTTGGAACAAATATTCTGAAAGGAACACCATAGAACAGACATGGGAGGAGAGAAACTAACCTTAGGAAGACTAAGGATACCACTCCTTTGACTAGAAGGAAGGAGTAGATTGTGGGTGATAATGCCAAGTTTTTAGGGATAGATTTAACAGAGCTTGTGTTTCAGTGAAACAGGAAGCCAGGTTATCTTTTATAAAAGTGTATAATGGAGATGCACTTGGGAACGTGAAAATAGAGGAAAAATTCTGGAGTAGTCTGTTACTCTAGAAATGAGATCATAAGCCGGTTATAGTTCAAGGCTTGCCAAGCAGCACTGAGGGCCCACCTGGGCACCATGACATGAGGAAACACTTCTTAAAGAAGTTTTCTTTAAACTGTCAAGAGCATCTTGTTCCCATTGTCAGCTGTGGATAAATATTTCTGTAGTGCTGTCCAGATAGAAGGTAAGAGTTGAAGAAGGGAGGAATTTGGGGGTATCTTCTGGAAGAGAAGCCAACAGAGTTTAATTAATTAACACATACTTATGAAGCCCCTACTATGTATTGGACCTTGTGCAAGGTGTGGGGTACACAAGTAAAAAGAATGAAACAGTTACTACACTGTCAAGGAGTTTAGATTCTCATGGGGGAGAGAGACCAAGTACATGTGAAAATATAAAGTATAGCATAAAAGGTAGCTGAATGCAAGAAAGTTTAAGAACTAGCATTTGGGATGGGGGGCAGATTTAGAAAGATTTTATGTAGAGGATGTGGCACCTGAGATATATCTAAAGAGAGGAAAGGGACTCAGTGAGGTGGTAGTGAGGACACAGGACATTCAATACAAGAGGGATGGCCACTGTATAAACAAAGAGCAAGTAATGAACAAAGAAAAGGTCAATTAGCTGGCTCCCAGAGTGCAGAAGGAAAAATAATGTCCGATGAAGTTGGAAAGATAGGTTGGGACCAGGTGGTGTTGGGTTTTAAAAGGTCAACAGAGGCAATCGTAGAGACAATAAGAATCCATTGGAATTGGTTGAGTAGGAGAGTCATGTGGTCAGATCCTGCTCTTAAGGAAATATATGCAAGCAGCTTTATCCATTGGATAAGAAAACTACCTCAAATTTAAACAGCTTTTTGATAACCAAAAGAATAGTTACTGCCTAAAAAGTGGAGATGACATTTAGAATTATAATAATACAGAGATAATAAAAATGATAGTAGTCCCTTCCTGTCCTGTGGGAGCAGTTCATTCATATGTGCTTTTTAGAGTGTGACTTATCAGGTAGAGTTCTGTTCAATTCAGCAAGCATTTATTAAGCCCCCACTATAAATCAGGCATTTTTCCAGGCCTGTGGATACTAAGATAAGATGGAAACAGCCTCTGCCCTCAAATATGTTACCAAGAGGATATGATGTAAAAACTCACACAAAGTTATACAAAATGATTTTAAGAGTGAGAAAGGGCATTAATACCTGGGGCCACTAAGGACAGTGTCTTGGAGGAGTCCCATCTGAGCTATGCTTTGAAGGAAATGATGGCTTATAAATAAGAGGTGGAGCTGATGTTCCAGGGCAGCTAAGATAGAGTGCCCAGCCAGGAGTCAGGAAAACACATCTTCCTGAATTCAAATGCAGCCTTAGACATTTACTAGCCATGTGACCCTGGAAAACCCCTGTTTGCCTCAGTTTCTTCATTTCTAAAATGAGTTGGAGAAGGAAATGGCAAACCACTCCAGTCTCTTTTCCAAGAAAACCCCAAACGGTCACAAAGACTTGGACATGATTGAAAAACGACTAAACAACATGATGTCTCAAGGAGAGAGTAGGTCCCATGTTCTATATTAGCTCTGATCTTGATAGAGTGAGGAGTTCCTATGATGAATTTCCCATCCAGGCTGTACCCTAACATGTTTAGATTGGGTCTTTGCTGGGAAGAAATTGCTCACCTTAGCCTGTATTCATTAATAAGAGCTCTGATTTGTTCATATTAAACGATAAGATCTGTAACTTGGAGTGGAAAAAACACTGCATTGGAGGGCGGAGCCTAGTGTGGAATCCCAGGTCTGTTACCTATTCTTTGTATGGCCTTGGACAAGTTACTTATCCCTGTTTCTTCTTCTCTAAAAGGAAAGGGTTGGACTAGGTTATTTCAAAAATGCCTTTTATCTCTAATGCCTATCATTACATGGAATGCACACACATATGTAAATACCCCCCCACACACACACCATTGCTATATGTTATTCCAGTAATATTTACCATTCTGTCTCTGTATCTTGCACATACTTATATTATACAAGTGTTTACCCATTAGGAGGTGAGCTCCTTGAAGTCAGGGACTGTTTCTGTCTTTCTGTTTTGGCACTCGATAAAAGCTTGCTGGCTGATTGATAAATATAAAGGCATGTGACCTTTCCACCACAACAATCCTAATATTTTGGTAATACAGGGCTTTACACATAAGAAGTATCCATTAAATATTTGTTATTAGAAACAGCTAGGTAATGCAGTGATTAGAGCATTGGACCTGGATTCAGGAAGACCTAGGCTCAAATCCATTATTGGTGACTACTAGCTGTGTGACCACAGGCAAGTTACTTAACCTTTACCTCAGTTTCCTCATCTGTTAAATCGGGATGATAATAATAACATCTATTTCACAGGCTTGTTGTTAGGGTAACACATTAGCAGATGCAAAGCACTTGGCCAACCTTCAGGCACTATATAAATGCTAGCTATTATTAATCATTCTTATTAATTTGCCTTTTACTTACTCATTCTGGTACTGATCCAGATTTGACTTTATCTCCTTTGATATACATGGTACTAATTGCCTTGTCATTTTCCTCTCCTTAGGTGAGTCGCTCTGCCTGTTTAATGACTACACAACTAATATGCAAATTGTTAAGATCCAGAGAGGCAGCAGCAGCAGTTGATGTCAGAACGTGGCCCCCCATACTGGATACAGGTAAGGGTCCTTCACAGTGGACTGCTTGCCTCTCTATGTCTGAACCTCTTTTCTTTGAATGTTTCCAAATTGAAGCAAGACATGCTAAAGGTTCTGTTTTGATCTCCAGATGATTTGCCAAAGAAGCGGCCTGCCCAAATCTACAAACCTTCTAACCCAGATACACTGGCTTACCTTGACTTCAGTGTATCCACAACTGGAATGCTAGCTGGAGTAAAGGTGAGAGTTTTACATTCGACACAACCTGCATGCCTCTCCGGGCTCCTGTGTTTGTTTTGGGGCATAATGTTTCACATAGATCATATACTCCTGAGGGTCTATCAAGAACTTAAAAGGGGTAGTAAATAAAGGAGAGGACAAATCTGTGGTGCAGACAGGTAGAGCCCAGGACCTGAAATCAGGAAGACCTCACTTAAAATTCGGCTTGGGACACTTATTAGCTGTGGGACCCTGAATGAGTGGCGACCTCTCTGTACCTCAGTTTTCTCAATCTCACTATCAGAATAATAATGTTACCTACCTCCCAGCATTGTTGTGAGGATCAAGTGAGTAATATTTTTAAAGCACTTTGCAAACCTTAAAGTGATATATAAATGCTGGCTATCATTATTGGTAATTCAGTGAATTGTTTTCGTATCTCCCCTAGCATCCAGCCACGTATCGTAAGTGCTTCATTAGAAGGTGATATGATGCAGTGGGGAGATCTTTTCCAACACTTATTATTCTCCTAAGTTCCAGGCTTACATTTCCAATTGTTAGCCTGATACATTTTGTGCTAGAATATACCAAAAAAACCCCTTTGAACTCAAGATATACCCAATGGAACTAACATATAATAACTAACGTGACTGGTAGAGTGAAAACCTCAAAATTATCTCAACAGGGGAAAACACTGGGGAAGGACCAAAAAAAAAAAAAACAACCCAACTTCAGTAAGAATGGATTAAGATAGAGTTCACAATTTACAATCTAACATAAGTTGTTAGCCTGGCATTCAGGGATTGCCACAACTTGGTCTGCATCTATATGGGATTTCACTGGATTTCACATTACTTTCATAAACTATGCTAAGTAATAGCCAAATTATTTACTCCAATCCTGTCATATCTTTCCCATTTCTATCATAGAACATTTTTACTTGCAGTCTTCCATGTTTGGAACAGACTTACTTTACATGTTTGCCGGTTCAAATCCTTTTCTTCCTCCTAGATCCTCAAATAAAAGTGATCTGTCCCTTTCCAAATCTCTCCTATTTGACCTTTCCTATGTGCTTATCATGTGCTATACATTCTATTATTTAAGCTTTAATAGTTTAAAACTACACTAAGACTTTTGGACAATTTATGTGTATGTCTTATTTCATTAGATTACAAGCTCCTTGAGGACAGAGGTTGTGACATTTTTTAACTTTACATTCCCAGCACCTCCCACAGTGCCTTCAACCATGTAGACATTTAAAATGTTTAATGACTTGAATAAAATTCTGCTTTCCATTTAACATCAGGCACCTGCTTGAAATTCAGTAAACAATTCCAGTCCTAATATTGTCCCTTTCTCTTTTTGTTTTTCCTTCCATCTGGCTTGGCTGGGTAGATGGCCTCTTCCAAGAAAATTAATTGTTTTGAGTGTAAATTACAGTGTTTGTCTGCTATGCATAGAGCGTATCATGTACTGATTGAGGGTCTGATGGCAAGAATGTAATTACGGATTTGGCTGAGGATGGGTGCCCAGGTGCAACATTAATGGTGATGTTGGAAGCAGGGATCATAAGATCCTTGATCTAGAGCTCAGAAGGGGATGTCAAAGGCCATCTAGTTTAATCTCCCTTTTTTACTTTCATTTCATTTTCTTTTTTTTTGTTGTTGTTGAGGGGAGTAAAGAAAAACATGACACTTGATATGACTTTGTAGGTTATTCACATTTAGAGACTTTAAAAAATAGAGTTTGTGGTTACTCTTTCTACTTTGTACCACTAAAAACTTTAATAAGCTTCAGAAAATAGCACCGTCAACATGATTCCATTGTTCTGGAAGGGTGGATAGGTCATAGATAAAAAGGAAACCGGTTGATTGCTTATCAGAAAATAGCATATCTATAATTCCCAAGAAATTATGTTTTTTTAAATAATAAGACTAGATTGTTGCCTTTACTCTAATTCTTGCTATATAAAGTATGTTCAGATCTTTGGTCCTCACCACTTTGTATATTATAGCAATACCAAATATATAGGACTTAACAATTGACCAAGTGCTTTCAATCCCATCATCCCACAACAACACTGTAAAATAGCCATCTTACAGAGAAAGAAACTGAGGCTGAGAGGAGCGAATTGACTTACTAAGGGTGACAAGTGGTAGCAAAACACACTTCCATACATATCCCTCCCATTCCACCTTGATAGAAGTTTTGAGGGGTGAAAGGAAACAATCACTATTCTCCCCCCCTTTCAATCTGGTACATAATTCAAAGAAAAAACAAATAATGGGAAAAACCCCAAATCTAGGGGTCTTTCCACTTTGTTACATTGTCCCCTAAGGGTAGATGAAATTATAGTGAAGGCTACCTTTCTTATGCCCAAATGATACTTCATTGGACACCAGGACAAATCTGTGTATGGATGCCAGTTACATTATGCTGATGGCAGAGTACTGACTCACTAATCCATCAACCAGAGATGTATTTCCAGATGTTTTCAGTGGATCTAATAGCTCACCCCCACTACTCCAGCACAGCAACCAAACTGGCCCTTGGTGTTGCTGTCCCAGGTGCTGAAAGGCCTACAATTACTAGGCAGTGATTTTAGTGACTGCTCTTTTGTCTTACAGATGTCCCATGCGGCCACTAGTGCCTTTTGCCGTTCTATTAAGCTGCAGTGTGAACTTTACCCCTCTAGAGAAGTGGCTATCTGTTTGGATCCTTACTGTGGGCTTGGGTTTGTCCTCTGGTGCCTCTGCAGGTAAGATTCCTCTGATTTTTAAGGAAAAACACATGTACCACTTTTCTTCTGGCACCATCCACAGACATTCCAGTTAGAACAATTACACAATTTGAAAGAGCAAGCAGCCTAGAGTAATTGGAATATTTTAGAGATTTTGCTGTAGCCCAGAGTGTATTAGTGCTGTGAATAATACATGATTTCATGGGAAGTAGCCTAAAACGTTCAGGTTTTCAGAGAGTGGCCAAAGTACTCTTAGCTGTGTGTAGTCCTTCTTGATGAGAAAATCAGAACAGCAGTTCTGATTTTATAGGACATTTCTGTCTTCATTGGGCTATGCACTGACGAATCTCAAACCCACAGAACAGATGTGGAACAATCTCTCTCTCCAGCAAACTTATAGGTCTGATGTTTTGTGAAATTAGCAGATGAAGCAATGTCACACTGCCAGGACTATTTTTGTGTTTTTCTTGGTTTCAGTCATTATGGAAAACAAATACCCCTGAAATGGATTTTATATTGGGGGTGTAGGGTAATTTTTAATTTTGCTCCTTTTTTTTTTTGGAGTCCCACTTCTTTATTTTGCAGATGATGGGACTAAGCCTCAGAGGAAAAGGTTAAGTGATTTGCCCATAAACTTAGATAAAAAGTAGTAAATAGCAGAACTAGGATTCAAATTGAGTGGTTTTGGTTCTAAATCTCATGGTTTTCTGACTATATTATGGTGCCTCCTAGAATACAGCAACATATTTTACTCAAAAACTGTAACCCTGGGGCTGGTAAAAAGGTACAATAGTTAGAGGTCCCTTTGTTCTCTAAACGTCTCAGTAGAAATTGAACTTTAATGAAGTTACAAAAGAATGGAGATTGGGACTTGAGCAGCCCTGCTCTTCGATGCATAGGCACTGAAACACCTAGACTTGAAATTTCTAAAACAAGAGAGAATTTTTTGTCAGTATTATCTCTCTGTGTTTAGGCAAGATATGTATTATGCCAAAGACCCAACAGTGACTAATATACACAACAAGGAAAGAACAATTAGCAAATTTATGACACATTTTCTTTTTACACTCTGTTAGAAGGACCAGTTTTTGGTTTCCTAGAATAAACATTTCTACCTTGATCTCAAGTCACGTATTTATGTACATGTGTGTGTGTATGTCTATGTAGAAAGATAGATTTTTTAAGTGTTCTTGAATATCATTCATTAATTCATTCAATGAACATTTATTAAGCACTTGTATGCAGAGCACTGTATGAGAAGAGATATGACACAGTCCTGGCTTTCAACAAGTTTATAATCCAGAAAACTAGACTTTGAACAGTCAGTCTCCAATTTCTCCCTATCATTCTGCAAATGTCTTAGGTCTTGCATTTCACAGGAGGGACACAGGAAAGAGCCTTTATTTAAAGAGTAAATCAGCCATCACATCGATGAGGTCATTCTCAAAGGTGCTGGTGTAATATCTATAAGCTTCATTTAGTTTTTCCTAATGTTAGTTGCTCATGTTGAACTATAGTGCCATGTATAAAACAGTCACTTAATAAATGTTTGTGGAATTGAACTGAATCTAATAGAATTGAAAAAAAAACAAGAAAATGGAGCTAAAAGAGAAAATTCTGGGAGTCCTGTGTAAGTAACTGGGGAGAAGGTAAAAATAGAGAAATATGATAAGCTTTAGCTTTCAGCTGAGAAATTCAACTGAGTAGTAATTAAGCATTTTTTGATACCCAACCCTGAAAACATAACAATCTTTGATGTGAGAGGGTGACTATTTAAAATAGAACTGCTCCAAAGATCATGCAAGGCAATCCAATTAAGTCCATGGTTAAGCCTTTCTCACAAATGGATACTGAATAAAATTTTGTATTAGTAAAAATATTATGTTCCAATTCTTGTAAGTAGCTCAAAAATGATAAGAGGTATAATGTCTCCCGGTGCATAATTATGATTTATGAGATACATAAAGCATATGCTTGTTAGACCTTGTCCCTATTACCTTGGTATATGATCCCATTTTCAGACCAGAAATTGTTCTCTTATTATCCTTTCAACAGAAGTAAATTTTCTATTATTCCAATTTGTTTCTGCTTAATAATGCTGCCTTGGGGCTCGAGTCTGAATTAACACACCAACTTACAGTATTCTAAAAGGGTCTCATTCAAAGTCACAACGAGATATAGGTTTCTAGGCTGGTCCTGGAGCTATTCCAGCCCTTTACTTAAGTTTTATACATGGTACACAAAGTGAGATTCAGAAAATTGTGGCCTCCTTCAGAGAAACTCTATAGCAGCTTACATGCAACTTACTGAAATCAGAAGTCACCTCTTCTTGGTCTTTGTCATTTTGCAGAATGTCAGATCACTGACATTGTAGAAAGGGGATATGCATTTGTCTATGTCCAGATCTATGAGGATTCATTATGTATTTGCCTTCTAACAGCATTATTAAAGATCCTTGCCCAAAACCAGGGTGCAAGGGTCTGAATTCAGTAATTAGCATTATAGATGTGATCCTGATAGGATGCAGTTCATCATCCTTCTATATTTCCCTTTAATCCAAGGCTAAGGCAGTGACCTTGTTGGAAAGCAAGTCAGGTAAAGGAACTGGCAGGCAGCCACCGAAGCCCAACAACATCTTTCACAAAGGGGAAAAAATAAACAGGTGTGGTGATCACTGTCAGTACCATTCGTGTGTGTACATTTAGGTCAGGGGATGGGGGCAGGTAGGGGGAGGCAAGGTAAAGACTGGGGGGAAGTAGAAAAGATCCGGTACAGTGTGTATGACCCCAAGAGCAGAGGTAGCACCATGGTGGTATTAACCCTCCTGTGTATGATATGATGCAAGCTAGGAAGGATCTTTGCTTTCTAAGGCTATAAGCGATTCAAACTCTAAAAGTTACTTTGGGAGTTCTACCACCCATGAAAAGCTGGTTACTTCTGAAATTTAAAAAAAATTATCTTTACAAAGCCAGGGTCATAGGCAAATTGGAAAATATACTAGTTCTCCAAATTAAGAGGAAGAACTGATTATAAAGATTGCCCCAGCCTGTCTTTGAGCACTCTCTATAGCAGAGTTTGTTACTGAAAAACTCAAGAGTCCAAAAATCTCAGAATTCAAAGAAACATCAGAGGATATCTATTCTAAACAAGATCTGAACAGAAAGCCTCACTGTACAACAGTCCTAGCCTCCACTGTTGGAGGAATGATGATGGGGAACTCACCACTTCTCACTTTAGCCTATTTTACTTTGACATAACTCTGTTAGGAAGATTTTCCTTATACGGATCACAAATCTGACTTTAACATCTCTGCACTGTTCTAGTTCTACCTTCTGAGTTCAAGCAAAAAAAACTCTGATCTCTTTTTGACAAATTGTCCTTCAACTTAAAAACTGAAATTTGTAAAAACTTAGATGCATTAAAATGGCTAATATTCTCCATTGCCCTACATAGAAACACACTCCACAAATCTTTTCATCTCCAGGCTACACTCCCCTAGCTTCTTGCCCTTGATCGCTTTCCTCAGAACAGTGACCTTAAAAAAACCTAACTCTCAGAACTCTACACGTGGCCTGACTTAGGCTAGAAGGCATCAGGAGTCTTTCTGAATATTTTACTTCTCTTAATGCAGCCTATTCACCTTAGCTTTGGGGGCTGTCGGGTTACATTCTCGACTCGTATTTCCAGTTCACTAAGTCTCCCAGGTCTTTTCAAACACAAACAGCTTCCTGATCATGGCTTGCCCATTCTGTACTTATGCAATTGATGTTTTGAACCTAAGTATAGTGCTTTACATTTATTCCTATTAAATTTCATCTTATTAAATTTGATCTTCTGTTATAGCCTGTTGAGATTTTTTTGAACCTGATTCTTTTATACAGTATGTTTATTAACTGCCCATCACTGCTTTTAATCATTGCCATATTTGATAAGCTTGCCATCTATTCTTTTATCCAAGTCATTGTAAAAAATTACTTTAAAACAAAACAAAGTAAGGAACGACAGATCCCTAAGTCACACTACTAAACACATTAAGTGGTGCAGGAAACAAGGCACTGGACTTGGGGTCAGGAAGACCTGAATTCAAATCTAGCCTCAAACACTAATTAGTTGTATGACCCTGGGTGAGTCACTTAACCTGTCTGCCTCAGTTTCCTCAACTGTAAAATGGTGATAATAATACTACCTACCTCACATGGATGCTGTGAGGATCAAGTGATATGTGCAATAATATTACATGTAAAGTGCTTAGCATAGTCCCTGGCATATAGTAGGGCTGTATTAGTGCTTATTTGCCCTTTGCCCCAACTCTACCCACACAATATGTGAGCCACTGGGTTAGATGATTCAAAGATTAAATGGAAGCAGTCACTGCCCTTTAAGAGTTTACAAGCTACTGGGAAGAGGGGAATGAGAGAGAGAAGCAAAGTAACATATCTACTAATAAATGTTGAAGAGAGGAAGGAAAGAAACAAACATCCATTTATTAAGTATCTATTAGTGCCAGACACTATGCTAAGTGTTTTTACAAATATCATCCCATTTGATGCTCAAAACAATCCTGGGTGTTAGATGGTATTATTATCCCCACTTTACAGGTGAGGATCCTGAGGCAGACAGGTTAAATGATTTTTCTAGGGTCACACAGCTAGGAACTGTCTGAGGCCATATTTGACTTGGGTGTTTCTGACCTCAGGTCCACTCTGCCATCTAGCTGCTGCCTTTAGCATGTGGAAAATTAAGCAGGGAGACAACACTAACATGGGATGGAATCAAGGAAGGTTTCACAGAGGGGCACCAGAGCTGGGTCTTAAAAGAAGACAGGGATTGTGAGAAACAGAGATGAGGGGAATACGATATTCTAGGGTAGGAACTGAGTATATAAGAGGAAAGAGGTATCAAATTATGTAGCAACTAGTAGCCTCCAGTATCTGGCTGGGAAAATAAGACAGGAAGGGAGATTAGAGCTAGATTGTAGAAAGTCTTCAATCCAAGGTTAAGGAGTTTATGCTTTATACTATAGGCAATGGGAAGCCAATGGAAGTCTGGGAAATGACATGGTCAGTTCTGTGCTTTTCGAAGATGGTTTTGGCAACTGATTTGGAGAGGAGAGAAATTGGAAGCAATAAAGCCAATTTGCAGAAATACAAGCTACAGGTGATTAGTGCCTGAGCCAGGTTGCTAATGTGTGAGTGAAGAGCAGGGGACAGATGCTATACTATGAGGCATGACAGTTGATTATGTATATGGGGGTTAAGCAAAAAGGAAGAGTCAGGGAAGATTCCAGGGTTACCTGGGTGCTAGGAGAGGTGTCCAAGTCCACAAATGCAGACATTTAGAGGAGAAACGTAGGTTGTGAAAAGGAAAATAATGAGTTCCATTTTGGTCATTCAATTTGAGATGCCAAGGAACAGCCCCCAGAGAAGAAATATCTACCAGGCATTTATCAGTGTGTAACTAGAAAATATTATGATAGATTAGGCATGGCTATCTAGATTTGGGAGTCATTGATGCAGAGATAACACTTGAACCCATGAGAATGGATGATCTCAAGTGAGAGTTTTTAGAGCCAGAAGAGAAGAGAAGGTTAAGGACAGAGCCCTGGGGAAACATGTGTTAAGGGACAAGAGATCCAATAAATGAGACAAAAAATATCACTCAGCTAAGTGGAGAACCAGGAGAAAGCAGTGTCATGGCAACCAATGGAGAAAAAAGTGTCTCAGCTGAAGAGGTTAGCAGTATCAAAAGCTTTACAGGTCAAAAAATGAAGACTAAGGAAAAGGCCATCAGATTAAGCAGTTAAACAGTCACTTATCTTGGATTTCAATTTCCTGTCAGCCACTTTTGTTCTAACCCTCCCAATCTGAAGAGCATTCTCCACAGAATGCAAAATAAAGACTTGAGTAGTTCTGCATTCTTTTTTGCTATTCTATCCATTCTCAGTCATGGTCCTGTGCTTTGTTGGGTCTTCCTCTTGCCCCAGCAGAATAACTAAAAAAAGGCCCCGTTGTTGTTTCATCATTCATCATTAGTTCCGGCTCATTCTGAGCTTTAGAATTCCTATTTCTTACTATTCTTCCAGGACCATGATACTCTTGTATCCTCCCCTGTTACCTACTCTTAATTTTCTCCTCTCCATGTCTTTGTCAGTGAGCAAGCATCCTTATCTGTCTGTTCTCTTCTCCCTTATTGTAATCATTGGTGTTTGTTTAATCAGAATTTCATTCTTGAGCTTCTCTTATCCCTCCTGAGGCAATTCTCCCTGCAGAATTTTAGGCCAGGGGTTCCTAATACTCTTCCTCTGAAATTTTCAGAAGTGTTAGTAACAGTAAAAGCTCAGAAGAGATTTAAGGCTTAATAGTTCCATTAACCTGGTTACCATCGACAGTCAGCACACTTAGTGTGCAGCACTCATCTTCAGAGTTTATTTTCAGTGAAAGCTACATAACCACTTCCTCTAAACTGGTATATGTTAGAATTTCACTCCATTTCATCTAAGGTCTTTTGATTTTAATGCAAACTCATATTTGTTGGGCACTTTGTAGTTCTGAAAGTGTTTTCACAAACATTATCTCATGTGAGTGTCCTAACAAGCACTTGACACGGTGAGCTCTGAATAAATGCTTATTGACTGACAATAGCCCTGTGCAGTAGATCAGATAGGAAACTGAGATGAGAAAGGTGGTTGTGACTGGCTCAGAGTCATGCAGAGAACCACTTTTCCTGATTCTTAGTCTGGTGTTTTTACTATTCCGTGTAACCAGCATTAAGCCATGTTCTCCAGATGAGAGAGAACAAAACAGTCTCTGTGTGTGAGGGGATGGTGTGTGTCTGATCCCACTGTGGAGTTCTGGTTTTGTTTTTGACATCATCACCTGTTTGCCTACTGAGAAATCATGATGCAACAAATTCTGCACTATCACTTCACCACAGATTCAAGCGGGAGGAGGAAATAAGCCATTTGTTTCCAAACAAGTATCCTTTCTGACCAAGCAAGTGTGACAAGAAGGGGTATTTCACAAAAGCACGTGCAGGTTAATGATGGATACATACTCAGCTAAAATGCAATTAATAACATTTAGCACTTTCATCTTCCAAGTACTTGATAAACCATGACTAATCCTCAGAGCACCCCCTGGGGCTAGGTAAGTTCAGCTGGGTCCAGGGAGAAAGTCAGCATTAGAGATGAGTTTGTTTTAGATCCCTATTCTTCACTCAGATCACCCCCTTTTCACAGAGGTAATCCAGTTTAATGCTTGATTTATGGGAAAGGCTTTCCAATTCCCAATCCAGTTTAAGCTGAGAGTCCAAAGTGCCATGTATTGCCTGCAAGCTCTCTGTACAACCACAAGACACCTCCCCTTTGGCAGAACCAGCTATTTAAGGGTAGGGAGAAATAAATTTAGGGTGGAAGAAGCAATGTGAAAGCCATTTAATGTGTAGATATTCTAAATTATCTTTAAAGTTGTAAGTCAGAAAAAGCCCTTTGCTGACCTAGGAGATGCAAAAGATCTCTCACTTCCATATATATGACCTGAAGCATTCATCTCTGGATCCTCGTCTCTCCTTCTAGGTCCCTACCTTTCACTTTCCCCAAATCGTCAACAAGTTTCTAATTCAATATGTTATTTTCCATTTGGAAAAAGGCTTGTTGCAGTTGTTGTTGTTTTAAAGAAGTAGAATTTTAAAACAAGTCCTCTGAGAACAGGCTGTGGTAGGGATTAATGTGGGGCCCACAGCAGAACTCAGCCAACAGCAACTGCCATTTAACCATGAAGGCAAACAAACCTCATGTGGGAGAAGGGGATATACTTTTATTATACAGAGCTTGTTTACATGTAATAATAGGATTAGTTTGGCAATGTTTATTTCTCTTCCCTTTGGACAGAAATTACTTCTTCAGATGACAAACATTTCATGCACCTTAATATATCTAAAAGGAATTTAGGGATATAGTCAATTATTGCTTTTAGGCTGGGCTTTGACTAAATATGGATGTTCATCAAAGATAAAAATCACCTTGTTCAGTTGGGTGCCAGGGAGTTAAGAAGGAAGGAGAGCTACTTTTAATTTTGACTTTTCCTAATTTCTTAAATTTCAGGATTTGTCCCCAAACTGTGGTATTTGATTCATGGTCTTCTCGGTTATTTCTCTTTTATACCTTGAATAGCCATTTAAAGGGAAGCCTTGGTTTGAACAAAATATATTCTACTGTTAAAATAAAAGACACATACAATTTGTCCTTGGTTGCGTTAACTCTGCAGTAGTGGCTACTTTAGAGGTCTTGAAATACACCAGAACAACATTTGAATATTTTTCCTCATCTTAATAGTAAATGAAGGGAGGGCAATTTAATCAATGAAATCGTAGGTCTAGTCCCTCCATCTATAATAGTTTAAAAGTACTGGGCAAAGTGCTGAGTGGCATACAAGGACAAATAAGGACATTTCATTATTTTAGTGTCTAGAAGGGAGAACCAGACACACACACATGTGTGTATTTATGTATGTATGTTCGTATGTATGTAAATGACTAACCAATTCTTAGATTTTAGTTTAATCAGTAAAGCAAGATGTAATGGAAAGAGCAGGCTTGAATTCCAACTTCTGCCACTTATTACCAGTGTGACACATTGGCTACATCACTTCATTTCTGTGGGCCTATGGTAGTATTGAAAGATCAATGGATTGGGATCTAGATCTCAATTTGAATCCTACAACACATTTACCTTTAAAATAAATGAATGAATGAAATGAATGAATGAATGAATTCTTGTCAGCCAGATTCATCCACCCAACAGTTTATGAACCGTTGTTTTCTTTTTTTCTCTTAGATGTGATTCTTAAAGCTGGAAAGCTTGTATTAACCATATGGAGATAAAACTGGGTTTTGCACAATGACATTTATTGATGCCGTATACTGTGACTTCCTTACCCCTAAAATTCTTTATAACAGGAAACCACCTCTTATGTAACCCTTAGCAAAGGAAAAAGTGTATCTGCTTGCCTGGAGCAATCAGAAGAAGATAGTTGACTTGGGATGATTTTATCATAATGAAAAGAAGCTGTTGATATTAGGACATGACATCTAAGAAACTATGAAGAAAGTACAGTTTGGGCAAATGTGGATCCCTCATTTGTGCCCGCAAATACCCGTTCCTTTGTACTGGGGGTGCAGTAGATAGTCCAGACTTCTTAAACATAACCAGTGCCTGCATGTTTTCTTTCATTTCTCAAAATTTGTTTTCTGGAGTGAAAGTCTAGGCCTCCTTTCTTGATCCTTCTGAGCTAGTTTGTTCACTGTTGTTTGGGAAAAGAGGGAAAATCAGCCCATCAAAAGTAGTCTTAAAAAAATATTTGGCAATTTTCCATCTTCCCAACTTTTTAATTATTTTTTGCTAGTACCATAGACACCACCAAATGTAAGAGTTCCACCAAAATGACATCCTTCCTGCTCCAGTAAGACTGGTTTGCAGAGATAATATTGCAGGTTAGAAGATGAGAAGCCAAATAGCATATTCGTTTTAAATAAGGTGTTTTAAATAAAGGTACATCATGAAAATCCTTGACCTGTAAGTATTCAAAGGGGTTTCAGAAACATCATCACATGCGATTGCCTGTGGGGTATGCAGGACAGATGCTTTTCTTCCCATTTTACAGATGAGGAAATCAAAGCACATAGGTTGAATAGGTTTAGGGTTACATAGTCATAGATCTGGCACTGGACTCTGGGTGTCAGATGATGACAGGCCTTTCAGTTTACCTTTGAACTGTCTATAGATTTTCACTTTATTTGTCTTGCTTTTTTTTTTGGCAACTTAGCTAATATGGAAATGTTTGCATGACTTCACATGTACAAATGGGTTATCATATTGCTTGCCTTCTCAATGGGTGGGCGATGGACTGGAGGGAGGGAAAGAGTTTGGAATTCAAAATTTAAAAATGAATGTTAAAAAGTAAAAGAAAACCGTCTATGGAGAATTGACCCTCTCCTGACCAGTAGTCTTCTGTTTTTACAGCGTTTATTCAGGACACCAGTCTATTCTGATCCCTCCCTCAGAGCTGGAGACCAATCCTGCCCTATGGCTTCTTGCTGTGAGTCAGTATAAAGTCCGAGACACCTTCTGTTCCTACTCAGTCATGGAGCTTTGCACCAAGGGACTAGGCTCACAGACAGAATCACTGAAGGTAAGTAATCTCACCTCTTTTTTTGAGCAGGCAGGCCCTTTCAGCAGTACCAGGGTATCTTTTGCCTGTTTACCCTTTTGACAGGGAACATTCCTGGTTGCAGTCACTGAAGGAGAGAAATTACATTTATGGAAGAGCTTGGAAAATTCTTGATAAAACTAACAGGAGTCTTTATAAAAGCCAGAAAACCAACACCTGCTGCTTCCAAACCCATTTCCACATAAGATGTTAGAAATACTCATCTTTGAAAAAAAGCCACCCAGGCTTTTTTTTTTTAATTCCTCTTGTCTTACTGCCACAAAATAGACTTATGGGCCAGATGTCAGATCTTTTGATCTGTGAAATACTCAGAATCATGGCTTCATTTCATCATTGTAACTCTGAAAGCTTGGGGTTTGCCCTTGTTTCATATGAGTGAATGATGGACAGAGAGCAACCTTGAAGCCAGAAAGAACTGGGTTGAAGTTCTACCTCTGATGCATGCTGGCTGTGAGGCCCTGGGAAAGTCCCGTAACAATTCTATTTTATGCTCAAGGCAAAACTATGAAGTGCCAAGAAGGTACTGACTTGAATTGGTATGGGAAGTTTCTTCACCCAACAGTTCATTGTATCAATAAAATCACAAGTCTAGTCCTTCTGGCCATACTATGTGAAGTTCTGAGCAAGGTACTGAGTGGCATACAATGTCAAATGAATTGTATGTATCATGTGAAAGTGTAAGAGGGATGTGAAACGTCATGAGATCAGGGAGTGAAGGTCCTTTTTAGCTTGTGGGATCAATCAAGAAAGGCTACTTAGAGGAGATGGTATTTGAAGAATGGGTAGGATTTTATCTGGTAAAGGTTCAAAGAAAGGAGAACTATAGTGCTCTTTAAGGATTTATAGAATTTACATCTAGAGTGTGTGTAGATGTCAAGAGACCAATATTTCAAAGAATACTAATGATTACTTCTTAGATTTCATTGGGGCTTCACTGAAAGACTTATAGAAGACAATTTGTTGAATTTCCATTTTATCTTTACCATGAAGTGAGGATGCCATATGTTTTTTTTTTTCATTTAATCCAAGGATACCCTAGTTACTTTCTACTGTCATGGTAAATTCAAATAGCTCCTTGTTTCAAATATCTATAGTAAAATAAACGTGAAGTTTTTCATTATCAAATCCAAATCCAGTAATCAAGACTTTACCCTCCTGAACTCAGTCATATTTGGGGGCTTTTTAAAAAACAGGGTGAACCTTCAGAGTTTGAAACACTTGTGTCTGTATGCTCCACCCCCCCCCTCCAGCTCTTCCCTAAAACCAAGAATGGTTTTAGGACATGGAGATAAAATCCAGAACATTGAATAACTGAACTGAGAAATGATGTCTTTTGAGTACCTTATTTTTAAATATAGAAACTAGTTAGACCTGAACGGTAAATATATTATAGCTTAAAGCTCTTCGTATATTACATCTAATTGCTCAACATCTGGACGGTTTCTTATATTAGTAGAAGTAACTGATAAACACATATTATAAACCAAAAGAGTAGAGGCAAGAATGCACTTTAGGTAATGGTACCTTTCATTCTACTGATCTTGTAAATTAAAATGTCCACACAAGCAAGTCCTTTCTGACATTTTTGGCTATATATTCCTTGGTTTTATCTTAAGCATCATTCGTGATAGAGACATGTGTTTCATATAACTATAGGTTATAGTATATATGCATGTATACATGTGTATGTACATATACAATACTGTGTGGGTCATATGTGTATGCATAGAGAGAATATTATAGGCATATACATACTTATAACGAACCTTATCAGCCCATTGCCCCCAGAATTACCTATGGACAGAACAAAGAAATAATATATGGAATTATATAAATATTTTTATAATTTATATACACACATATGCAGATATATGTATATATAGGTGTGTATTGTGTGTGTAATAGGCATGTTACATATATAATGTGTGTTATATGTGCATACTTACATACAAATATATGTACATGTGTAAACATAACATGTTTGCATGCCCTATATTGATTCTGTACTACGTAAAGCTGAATTGCATATATATATATATATATATATATATATATATATATATATATATATATATATATATATATATATATATATAAGAAGCAGCATGATATACTAGATTAGACCTGGCTTGGGAGTCATAAAGGCCTGGGTCCTTCTGACACATACTAGTTGAGTGACATAGGGTACATCACTTAACCTCTCAAGGTCCTCCCAGACAGCTCTCTAAGACCTAGTTACTACAGTGTTCATCATCTTGAAATTCCTCCCACCAATCAAATCACAGGTCCATAACAAAGCAAACACCATATATGTATATGTTGTGTTATATAGTAGTTGATATATGGTATAGTATGATATGATATGTGATATGATATATATGGAGGGGGAGAGAGAGAATATAATCTATACTTCCTATTACTTCTGAGGCCATCGGTGTACATACTCTCCTCATTGACAACCAAGTATAACGCTTCTGTAGATGATTTTATAATTGCTATAGCCCAAAAAGTTGATTATTTGGTGACCAGTCTTCCGGTTATGAGCCTTCTCACACTTAGTTGGTCTCAACACAACAGACCACAGGCATAGTCTATGGGAGTCTCAGATTTGAGGCTTTTCTACTTTGGCAAGACCTGCCTGAGTTTGTACTGAAATAAATGGCCCAGACTTCAGATAACCACTATTTCTTCCATGAGACAGTGAGGCACCAAGCTAAGACCTTAGTAGAGGAGAATACCATTGTCTAGCTATATAAAAATAGATTTCTCTGTCAAGCCTAATGTTCAATATAAGACCAAGAAGATACACATCCGAAAGCAACAATACCAGGAGGGATTGACATGGTCACAAAAGCCATAGGGTTACCTTAGCTACTTCTCAGATTTGCTGTGTGGAAATTGCTTTCCCAACTATAAACTATCACATAAATGTGTGAGTTATCATTATAATAGTAAAGCAAGTAAAAACAATACAGGCAGACATATTCACACCTGTTCATGTCAACATCATCTTGAATTCTCTTCCTTGCTCCAATCAGAAGTGCATTTGTTAGCAATGATAGACGGTAAAGAACCAACTGGCTTTATTATGAGGAGTTTTGCTCTCTTTGTCCCTCATTTTCATACCAGCAGACAACATACATCAGTGCCTGTGGTCATTCCTTTTTGGGATGCCATCCAACAACTTTGTTTACTCTCAATGTGAGCTGTGCCAACCATTACCACCAAAAGCATTCTGCTTGGCTCATTTGAATTCCTCCTCCTCTGATTTCTGGTGCTTTTGCTCGCTGGACCTCATCCAATGCAGAAATACTCTACCATAAACCTATAAAGTGATTAATCACTGGGAATATATCATTGGGTATTTCAAGGGCCACAGGACATAAAATGCATGATCCGTCTTTATGAAATCATTGGAAATGTCTGGTTTCCTATTTACATCCAGTGGGTTGGGATTTTTTGTATTTGTCTCTTGTGCATGCTCAGAAATGCACACACACACACTCACACTTGTAAAGATACACATATACAAACATTTCATCAGACTTCTTTTCCTGCTTTTTGCCAGCTTTGAATTACCTCAGAAGCATTCATTTTTCTCTGTCTCCCCTGCTTCACTTGCCGTTCTAGTGACCTTGCAGCTATTCAGAAAAGGTGTTTGGTGTTACTACTTCAGAGAGGCAGCCCAGGGTGGAAGACAAAGGGCTGGTCTTGGAGTCAAGGAGAACTGCGTTCAAGTCTTGCCTCTTGACACTTACTAGCTGTGTGACTATAGACAAGTCACTTAACCTTTCTGAGTCTGGTCTGCTTTGATGGAGAGATCCCCACATCAATGATATCCCAGTTTTTATATTATCTCTTCAGTTCCCGAATGTCACTATAGAGGTTTTAAACAGGTAGTCAGTCCAGTCCTCAAGCAACCCATGAAAAGCACAACACTAGATGACCATATGGCACTGGGTCTTTGCTGTGTTCTTCTGTCATTGAAAAGTAATGGGATTCATGGTTTACTTGGAAATACACAAGTATGAGATTGCCTTACCAATCAATACCATTATTATCATTCCCAGGCAAGAGGACTGGACTTGTCCCGAGTACGGACGTGCGTGGTAGTGGCAGAAGAACGCCCTCGAATAGCCCTCACACAATCATTTTCAAAATTATTTAAAGATCTGGGTCTCCATCCGCGAGCTGTTAGCACATCATTTGGCTGTAGAGTTAACCTGGCGATCTGCTTACAGGTGAGTTTCACTAAGGTCATTAGGTGCTGGAATCAAGGAAGTGACAAGTGGATGCCACATATACACCACAAATCTGAAGAGTTTTTGACCTTTCTATTTTTTTTTCTGGGTATGGTGCTTAGTTAGGGCTTTTGTCATCTTTTCAGCAAATGCATGTGGGTGGTACATAAATGTTGACTTTATTGTTTTTTTCTTACAGTTTCACATTTGTCAGTAACCATTATTCATAATGGGTATTCTTAGTATTTACCCAATCCCCAAATCTTTTAACTTGAATAAGAAGCATGGCAGTTTGTCACAACTTCTGCTGTCTGTTTTTCCTAAAGATTAGACACTTGGCATAAAGTATTCATACATCCTGTATCCCTGTCTCTTTATAGGTTTGGTGTGATGTAACCAGGCAAATCATTGCTTTTTGAAGAACTAAGTCACTTGAAGCAGGTTCAAATATCTCCTGTTGTATTGACAACACTTAAATCACAATCTCAGTTTAATTTCCCTGCCTTAGTTGTTAAAAAAGACAGATCTCTGAGATAACCATTTATTAGCCTTTCAAATCTGCCAAACAAAATCTGATTTATTTTCTGCCTCCTCCTTCATTAGTGGCCCTTCCAATCATATTTATTATTGCTGCCTTTCCTTAAGCTCTTGCTGTGTAAAAGGAGACACCCTAGCCCATGGAAAAGCTCAAACTTCCCAGAGTTAAGACTAACTAAATTTTTTTAAAAAAGGGTAAAAACGTTTCATCTTTCCATAAAGTCCTTTAAAGCTAAATCCCTTGAACTTGCCCTTAGGGTATAGACCTATAAAGTTCATCCTTTCTATGGTATTTTAAGAAGAAAATCCATATAGTGACTTGTATTACTCTCATTCATTACTCAGACCCTATCTTATGTCTCTTCAATTCACACTCCCCCCAAGGAAACGGGTGGATTTGTTTTGCTTACTTTTGCCTACTGGTTAACAAAAGGATAGTTATTTATTTATTTTTTTATTTCATGGAGTGGGGAGCTCCTGATAGAGTTGCCTCCCCCCAAAAACATCGAAGCATAGAAAGTCTTGGAAGCATTTTTTAATGCAAAGAAGAAAACAGAAGAAGGCAGAAGGAAATACAGACAAGCAGGGCAAATTTGAAAGCAACATATTAAAATTTTTTTGTATACCTTTAAAAAAAAACAAGGTACACACAACAGATTTAGATTTTTCACATATGATTGTGATTTTCTGTTCTATTCTCTATATGGAAATGTTTTTTTTTTCTCTTCCTCTCTCACTCTTTTGGTGTTTAAGTTCAGAAGTAAAAAAAATAAATAAGTGTAATTTTTAAAAAGAAATGCCCAGAAGAGAGTCTTGCAACTATTTTCTCCATTTTTACTTACTCTCTATTCTGCTCTTCCCTCATCTCCAATCAGTTATTTTCCCCATTTCTATTTTCTTTCTCTTCCCTCATTTCCTATCAGTCTTCTACTACTGTTTTTATGTCCAGGCAGCCAGCCTTCTTATTTCCCTTCATCAGTCTGACTCGGTCTCAAATTCAGCAACTGTCCCAAACAGCAATTTTCCCCAGAGAGTAACTGGGACTCCCCAAGTGAGACTATGAGAAAAAAATAGGTGGTAACTTGGCAACAAAAGCATATTTATTCTATTTCTGTCTCAGCTGCCACTTTGAAGTGCTATAGGAAGTCCTTTCACAAAAGGAAAACAAAACAAATTGCAAAAAGAAACCATAACATTTAGCAGTTGTCATCTTTGACATGATCGGTAGGCATTAACCAATTAAGTTCTACATCTTATGAGGTAGGAATTGATCAATTTCATACTTAAATTCCAAATGAAAGAAACTGAGTTGTAGAAAGAGTCACTTAAGTTCAGGGGTGATTATTGGCTTTTCAGAAATGTTCATTGAGTATGCATGATTCCCAAGTACATAGGACTAGGCTCCTTCAGATAGCAAGCTCCTTCAACGATAAAAAAAGTGTTTGAAATTATAGCAAGAAAAAAATACAACTTTTCAGGAACATAGCTGTCATGCAAAGAGAAGTATATCCACACACTACATTTCCTCAGAAATGAAATGTATCATGAGCTGCCACATCAAATGAAGAGAAATAGTAATTCACTAATCTTCTTGGAATTGTCCATCACTGCTTTTAAGACTTTTCATGGAACAATAATGACCTGAACCTCTTGTTTTAAAGGGGAAAAGGAAGCTCATGCTTATAGATCTCATTTGTAACTTAAATGGATCTCATAAGATACAGACTGCTTGAAGTCATATGTTCCCAATACTTACCATGATCAGCAAATGGTGAGCTCTCTTTAATCTGATAGGCTCTGAATAGCTTCCAGAGAAAATCAGAAAGGCTGTTTCTTTTACTTCCCTGGCAACTGTTTATACTTATATCTGAACAAGTCATACATGAGCTAGGCACACTCCATGGAAAAAGGAATTCAGTGTCCTCGTGTCTTTGCTTCTTGGGCCTCTCCATTCATCCTAACCTGTGTCAAAGGAAATAGTTTACAGATTTTCTGTATCATGAAAAGAGGTATCAAAGGATCCTTCTTTTTTTTTTTTAATTTGTGAACAGGAGAAAAAAAATTAGTCAGTTCTTCCTCATGCCTGTGTGTGGCACTGTCTGCATAATCAAAAATTTCAAGAGCCCAACTTGCTAGTGCAAGGTCAGCTTGAACAAGGTGACATACATAAAGAGCATTTGTTCAATTAGATGAGGTCCTGTAGCTGAACAAATAGCCATCAGCTCGTGAGGCTGAGCAAAGAGTAAGTCCCTGCCTAAGAAAGCTTTATGTATAATATGATGTGAGGAGGGATAGATTTCTTAAGGAGCTTTAACTTTCTGCAGCCTTGAGAGGTAACTCAATTGCTTCTCCTTGCTAATGACTTATTACTCTAACCCAGAATGTCACCAAAGTAGTTTTCTTTAAAAAAAAAAAAAGCTTTTTAAACTTCTAAGCTTCAAGGAATCAGGCTTTCTCTTCTAGTAATCAGTCTTCCACTGAATCTCTTTTAGAAAGACTTGTATTTGGTTTCTGTGTGAACCATTGTTGTCAGGACTGCATGGCCTAGTAAACTTCACCAGATCACCATTTCCTCATTGGCAAAATTGGGATAGCAATCCATGTTAACAATAATCTTTGTTAATCATTGATAACAACCCATAAACTGATGTATAAGAAACTTCTTTATCTGTGTGAAACACCACGTAAGAGTAAACTAGCAATATGATAAAGTGGTATAATCATTCTTTGGCTCACCATTGCCACCCCTACAGAGTTTAGGCTTGAGATGGAATCAATTGGTAATGGAACACTCTGAAGTGAGTTACCAATAATTCTAAGTTGTTCACCTCATTTTGAATATGGTGTTACTAAGAATCTACTTTGCCTGTCTAGTGGCAAGCTAATTCAGAAGAACCTAATCTCTATGATGCTGCTAAGGCTGCTGTTTTAAGTCGTCAGTCTGAAAAACCGAAGGGTAGTTGTTGCCTCCTCAGTCATTTCAAGACAGGAAATACCCACTGTGTGCATTTTGATGCTGTTGGCTTGGAGTTCATAAGTCATTATTCTTTGGCAAAGGCATGACCTTCTAAAATGAAAAATAGATTCCTTTGATTTTTTGCATGAACTTGTAAGATTGTAGGCACTTTTCAAAGGAGAGGGATGTAGATGTACGAGCCATTTGTTATTGTCAGGAAATGACATTTCCCAGAATATCTAGCTGCACAAATGACTTTTAATATAAAACAGTTGTAATTTGTTGAATTTAGTGTCTAAGAGAACATTAAAAAGATCACATCCTGACTTCTGTGTTTAATTAGCCTTAGCATAAATTTCTCCTAGTGCTGCTAAAAAGTGTCACTTGTTTATTAACCTCTGTTGGAAAGGATGTTGCCTGAAGCCACAATTACTCTTTTGAAAAAATTAAGATGAAGAGTTTTTGCTTGTACTAGGTTAGAAATTGTGTTCTCTCATAAAAACCTTAGTATCTTTCTCTATAGGATTCATGAGGAGGAAAACCCAAATCTTTTCCAAAGCAGACTCAAATTAGGGTTTCAGAGAAGGGAAGATTGAAGTACCCTTGGGTCACTTCCAATGAAACCTTTTGATCTTTGCTTTATTACAGATGGTGAAGATCTGTCCTAAAAGGGAAGCTGTATTTACAACTAGCAGGCATTTCAATGCTCAGTGAAATCAATAGCCATGAGAATCTTAAATTCACAGAATGTTATAATAGGAAGTGACTCAGAGGGCTTCTAGTCCAACTTTTACCTGAAGAAGAATATAATCTCTCTAACAATGTGGTCACCCAGGGAACCCATTACCTCCTAAGGCAGCCCTTTCCATTTTTAAACAGCTCTAAATATGAAAGTACATGCATATATATGTACGCACATATAAATATACATGTATGTATGTGTATATATGTATATAATACTGAGCCCAGATCTGCTGCCCTACAACTCTCATCCAACCTGGTTCTACTCTCTAAGACAAATTTAAAAAAAGCCTTAATGCCTCCTCCACATGATGTCCTTTCAAATTCTTAAAGGTTACTGCCACGTTTCCCTGAATTCTTTTCTTCTCCAGACTGAACACCCTCAGTTCTTTTCAGTCTTATGGTGTGGTTTTCATTCCCCTTTACCATCCTGGTCACCCTCCTCTGGATGCATTCCAGCTTTTTTTTTTTTCCAGCCTTCTTAAAATGTAGCTCCTCAAGTTGAACACAGTACTCTGGAGGTTGAGTGACCAGGGCAGGCTACAGGACTCTCCTGCTATCCGCTTCTTCTTGCTGCATGCAACACTTCTTTTAGCTTAGCCTGAGGTTCCATTCGCATTTTTGACCACCATATCACAATTGCTGACTCACTGAGCTTTCTGTCCACTAAACCTTCTCTCCCCAGTCTCCTACCATAAATCTCAGATGTGGAAGAGGTAAAGCATTAAGCATCACCTACAACAGTGACTAATTCTGCTGCAAACAGGCAGCTCAGAAATGCAGACTAAGGTGTTTATGGGTGGTGAAGGACAGAAACACCATACCATTCATACTCATCCCCTATATCTGCAGTTGCCAGCTCAAGCTCAAGTTAACACAACAGGTACCATGGAATTCTCAAAATAAAATGAATTTGACAGGAAAGTCACCAGAACCATCAATTAATTACTTTTTTCCTGTACTTTACTTTTAGGAGAAAAAGCCAAATATCAAGAAAAGAAACTGATATGAAGGATTTAGCCTATTCCAAGCAGTTAGTAACCTCAACTCAGACCTAGCTTCATACCCCCTTTTGATCCACATCTGTATTTTTAGACAATCTGAATTGATAGAATTAGAACCCCCAGGTATAATAATATCCTCAAAGCAAGACATAGGCATTCAGTTTTGTTCAATGTCCAAGTCAAGAAAGTGAATAAGTATATATTTCAAAATTGGTAATAGTAAAGATTATTTTTCTAAAACTGCAAAGGGAAAAAAACCCACTGGTTTTGAAATCAGAGGTTCCAGCTTTGCCATTTGCCATCTTGGGTTTGCCATTTTCCTACCTGTCTGGCTTTTGACAAGTCATTTTACCTTTTGGGGGCTTAGTTTCTTCAAGCATAAAATGAGAGGTTAGATCTAGCGACTTCTAAGATCCTTTCCAGTCCTAAATTCCATGAACCTACAGAATTTCCACTTAACCCTCTGTTGTCAGCAAAACATCACACACCAAACATTTTAGCTGATGAGAGGTTTACTAGAATTTACTTTTTATGGAAGGGTAAATAAATGCTCTATAGCATATGTTTACATGTGGGATGGACCAGGGAATCATAAAATGAAAACTAATGGGGTTTGGAGAATTTTTACTCTAATAATAAATATAAACCACGTAAGACTTTGGAGGTTATCTAGCCCAACCTCTACTGGAGTAGAAATCCTCTATTAGAATAATGATAATAATAATAATAGAGAAGTTTATTTCAAAATACAACTTTACAAACATGACTGGATCTCATAATGACTATAAGCAAATTACTGTTATTCCCATTTATAACTGCCAACAATGAATCTATAAGAGATAAAGGTTAAGGGATTAACCCAAGGTCACACAGTCAGGACATGGCAAAGACAAGATTTGACCTAAGGTCTTTTAACTCCAAATCCACTTCTATTTTCATGATAACACAGCTTTCCAGAGTACTAAATGAGAGAATTAGAACGTCTTGTAGAAATTCTGCTCCTACCCCATGAGGCTGGAACACTGCTCTCATCTTTCTCCCTCTGTGTTTCTTATGACCTTTTCTCATTTCTCATCCTTCTTTACCTCTCTCTTCAGTCTTGACACTGCTGATCACCTTCTCCTTGATTCTCTCAGCTCTAGATTTTTGTGATTATGTTCTCTCCTGACTCTTCTCCCATCTGTCTATGTCTCCTTCCAAATGTCCTTCTCTAGATCTTCATCCAGGTCATGCCCACTGTCATGGGTATACCCCAAAGCTCTCTTCTGGATGCTCTTGTCTTTTCCCTCCATACTATTTCAATTGGCGATCTCATCAGGTCCCAGGAGTTTAATTATCATGTGTATAAAAATGATTCCCACAACTATTTATAGAGCCCTAACCTCTTTTCTGGACTTTAGTGCCTGCATCACTAGCTGCCTCTTGGACATCTCAAAATAAATGTATGGTAGACAGCTCAAACTGAACAGAATTTCATTATCTTTCTCCTCAAGCCCTCACTTCTTCCAAACTACCCTATTATTGTCAGAGACACCGTTGTCCCCCCAGTCACCCAGGCTTTCAACCTTGCTGTCATCCTTAACTCCTCATTCACCCTCACAATTCATACACAAACTAGAAGGAATAGATGAGGAGTGAGAGCATTCCAGGCATAGGAGAACAGCCAGGGAAAAGGCCCGGTGTCAGTTGATGAAGCTTCATGCATGAGGAGCAGCAAGAAGATGTGTGTGTGCGTTGCTTATACAGTTATTTGTGTTTTCTATCCCAGTTAAAATGTCCTTAAAGGAGGAGACTGAGTTTTTTTTCCTTTCTTTGTGGCCCCAGAACAGTGCCTCCAACATAATGAACACTTAATAAATGCTTGCTGACTGGCTAAGGTCATCTTCCCACTTGAAGCCAATTAGATGTGGACTAGACTGTCATCTTTCTCCTGAGAGAGGCTTCTTTAATTTTGAATCTGCATTAACATAGCAAAGAGAGGTAGGTCTTCATGGGATCACAGCCAGTGTAAGAGAGTTTCTAACTCCTCTACAACTTTAACCATGTGAATATTTGTTAGAATAGTTTAATAGAATGGCCCTTATCATTTATTCACTAAAAGTCTATGGAATGTAGTTTACTTTCCTTTGAGTAGATCACACTAATTCTCTATAAATAGCACTTACATACCCAACAATTGGACACCCAGACATTTAGGGAGAACTCATTGCATCCTACAGCAGCCTAATTCCCTTTTGGATGGTTCTGTTAAGAAGTTGTTTTCCCCCCTTAGATTAAGCCTAGATTTTCCTTTCTGTGGCTTCTACCCGTTTCTCTTGATTCTATCCTCTGGAATTTTGTGATTGTGGTCCACTTCTAGTTTTTGTCCAAAGGTGCTTAAGTCTTCTCTCTCTTTCTCTTAGAAAAAGAAAAGTCAGAGTGTTATTAGTGGAAAGGGCACTAGATTGGGAATGAGAGGAGTGAGTTCCAGTTTTAGCTCTGTTAATTTAGTATCTGTGTGAGCCTAAATAAGTCACATGACATCTTTCTGCCTGCCATTTTCTCACTTATAAAGCGTAGGGCTTAGACTAAATGACCTGTAAGATCCGTTCTAGTTCTTAATCTTGGGGCTGTTGGTAAAGTGGTTTTAAAAGAACTTTAGGCAAAACATTCCTCCTGTAATTTTTTTTCTTTGATTAGCCTCACCCTGGCCCCCCACTCTGCAATGATTGGTTTTTATCTGTTATACATAGAATGAGCCTTTGCTACTTTATTTTACAGTGTCTTTGGTTCAGTTCCCTGGTTCTGTTATTATTTACATGATGTATATTCACTTCTGAATAATATTCACTTTGAATAGATGCTAGCACCATCACTTTAAGTCTTCCTGCCACTGCTGGCCTCTCTGGCAAGAACGTAATGAGCTGAAGGACATAACTACAGTAAGGCCATCATTATTTAAAGAAACCCTGCAAGTCAGCCTTTGGTGAAGTAAACAAGTATTTTGGTAACAACCTCCTAATGTATCTGTTTTGTGAGTTCCCATTGGGGATCTATCAGGTTTTCTAAAAGTTAGACATGCTTTTTTTTTTAATTTCCTTACTTCCTGTTCTTTCCAAATGTGTATAAGTTTTCCCCTTGAAAAAGAGATCGTCTTGAGATCATAGGATTCCTCCCTTATATAAGAGAGTTTTTAACTCTTGTACTGCTTTTACCATATGAATTTGTATTAAAATGTTTTGAAAGAAGGGTCCTTATAGTTTACTCAATTCAGGTAGAAAGTTGGTTTCCACTCACAAATATTTGCCAGAGTGTGCCACCCTGGGCATTCTGACTACTCTTGCAGCTGGATAATTTGGGAAAGCATTGACCTAGTTCCAAGTCCAGCTTGACTTCAGACAATGTGGACTCTTAGAAGGATGTTATTTAAATAATTATATTCATCTGGAATGTATGCAGTGTGGTTCCCTCTAGGAATACAAAAGCACATCACGCATGCCTTCTTTGTTCTTTCTCTCCCAATTTTGCCTCAATTTATGTGGAGGCAGTGGGGATGAGGGTGGGAGGTGGGGTATGATGGCAGCAGGGAGGCTGAAAGGGAGAAAATAGATGGAAAAGCAGAAGGCCTAGTTTTTCTTCCTAGCCCTGCCACAAGCTTTGTGCCTCTGGGCAGGTTTCTTGGAGCCTCAGTGGTCTGTACAATGGGTATAAAAATGCTTGTACTAACCACCTCACAAAATTGTTCTGAAGGAAGTCCTTTATAAACTTTCAATATGTCTCAGCAGAAAAACCACTGATAGTTATGGAATTGCAGCTTCATTTCCCAGCTCCAACATTTAGTAGTCGTGTGGCTATGGTCAAATCACTAAACCTCCCTTAGTCTCCCTTTGCCTATCTCTAAAATGGGAACAACAGTACTTGTATTACCGACCTCACAAAGTTGTTGTGAGAAAAGCAATTTGTAAACCTTAAACACTGTATAAATGTGCTCTATTATTATGAAGTATAAAGAAACTGAGTCAAAAGGGTTATGACTTATGGGAATATAGGTGTAGGTCTGGAAGGGTCCTCAGAGGTCATCTAGTCCAACTGTGTCATTATCTGGATGAGAAAACTGAGGTCCATGAAAGTTAAGTGATATATCCAAGATCACAATGGTAGTTGATAACAAAGTTGGGATTTGAATTCCTGTCCTCTGTCTCCAGAGCCTGAGCCTTTCTCACTGGCCTGTTATGTAATATATCCAGAGAACAGAACCTAATTCTTCTGAAATTTTGTCCAGTGAGTTTTCATCTAGACAATGCTCACAGCATTATTTGGAGAGAGTCAGTGGAAGAGGTAAACAGGATCATTCACTCCAGTTTTAGATGCTATTGAATTAGGTACCAGGGAGAGTCATTCAAGAATTCAAGTTTGGGACAGCTTGTGGGCTCTCTTGGTAGTTTTCATCATAATGAATTGATATCAGTGGAATCAGAATTAAACTATCCCAAAGAGCAACACAGACTCACATACGTGTTTCAACTACTTCTGGGAGGGAGTGAAAATATGGCCATAGCGGTAGGCTGCTCTGGTGTCTTGTGAATAGGTGCTCCCTACTTTGTTCGGGTCATTTCATCATGAATTTAATGGTAGCCACTTTGGCAGATGCAAATATGACCTTACTTGTAAATATGAGCAAGTAGTTGGTCCTGAGGACCAGATGCATTGGAGAAATATTGGGGTGGGGGGGAGACATGTCCCTTGATCTCGGTAGGGGTTGAGAAGTGTGTGCAAATGACCCTTTCAAGAGTAGGTATCCTCTGCTAAGTGCCATGGAGCTAGACTATACAAGAAGAAGGAGAATAAAGAAAACTTGCTTTAATTGCAAGAAGAAGGAGAATAAGGAAAACTTCGTTTAATTTCCCAAACAAATCCAGCTAAAGTAGAATATGTGTTGCTCCTTGTGTACGTCTTTCTCGGTGTTGGTTTGGGGAATCTTGCTGAGCAGTATTGCTAAGTTAATGTAGTATGCATAGGTATATTGCTTTAGAGGCAAAAGATCATTGCTAGCATCCTTTAGTCTACCAAGTTTGGATTGCCATTTCAATTAACTAAGTGATTAAATACCTGGGCCAATAAAATTCAATCCCCATTTCTTTTGGGAAAAAATAAACCAAAAAAAAAAAAAAGCTTCCTAAGATGAAATCATCCACTAACATTGTCTTTATGTCTTTAAAACCACTTAGCTATTTGTCCATGGTTATTTGTTTATTACCATCTCTTCTGTTGCTCTACTACTAAGATGTTGACATCTCACTTTAATTTTTTTAACCTTTAATGGTACAATGGTTAATTTTTAAAATTTCTGTATTTGACATTGTTTTTGTTCTTTTTTTTTTTATTCTGTTTCCTGCTTTTGGCATTTTCCTTCTTCTCTTCCCACTTTTACTTCCCACTTTAATTGTTTGGCTGTATGGGGGATTTTATATGTTTTTTGTTTTTTGTTTTATTTTTGGTTTGTGGTCTGTCTGGTTTCTGTTTTTGGTCTTGTGTTCTCGTCTTTCCTTCTTTCCTCTTGTCCTTGCTATCCTGCCGCTGTAGCCTCACAGGCTGGGGAAGCTGGCTGACCAGGTAGGGGATTTTCCTGTTCCCTCAATAGCAATACCTGCCTTATCAGCTTCCAACAGTGGGACAGACTAGAAGTTGAGTCTGGAGATTGAGGGGTTTAAAGACCCTTTGGTGCAACAGTGCAGATGGCCCAGGGCTATTTAATCGGCTCAGACCTCATCAAACATTTCACCTTTGTGACAAATGCTCCACTTCCATTGAACATAACCAATGGTGTGTGTTAAATCTCATCTTCCATCATTTTCACTGTTAGATCTGTTTTATGTTTGTTTTCAAAATTGGCCGAGCCTTAGAAAATCTCAACAGAAATACCTTTTCTTCCCCCATTTCCATTCTACAATCAATAAAGCATGTTGCATTACTTGAAACATCTAACTAGTTCTCCACTCAGCCCTAGTCTGTTACACAGCTGAGTATATCTAAGTAGATTTGACAAGATATCTGGCCAGTTAGGCCACTCCCTGTATTGCATATTAATGTAATCTTCATACTAGAGGCTAACCTGCATGTGCTGCTCCTTAGATCTTTCTCTGTCTTGGTGTTGGGTCTTGAGAAGCGTTGTTAAGTAAATAGAGTATAGAGTTAATAGCCCCTGAGTAAATTTGGTTTACTTGTCTATCTTTGGAATGAAATTAGGTTTTCCCCTGGAGAATGAGTGTAGTTCTACAACTAAAATGCCAGCTGGTATTTCCATAGTCAGAAAATTGGTATTGAATCAGACTCAAAGAACTGTCAAACTCAAACATTTAGCCTAATCTCCACACTCCACACAGTATGAATCCCATCTATTGTATATCAGATTATGGTCATCCAACCTTCCCTTGAAGATCTCCACTGATGGGAAATTTGCTACCTCCCTAGGCATTCCATTCCACTTGATACTAAGCTGGTATGTTGGCTTTTAATTCCTACCCATCTGGTCCTTGTCTTGCCTTCTAAGGTCAAGCAGAAAAAGCCTAACCTCTCTTCCACATGACAGCCTTTCAAATTCTTGAAGACAAGTATTTTTTCCCTACCCTGAGTGGTCTTTTCTTTGATTTAAACATTCCCAAATTGTTTAGCCATACTCATAAGGCAGTTTCATATCACCTCACTGTTACCACATTTCTTCAATGGATTCCGTGTTTCTCCAGCACAAAACAGCAAATATTGCCTTACCTAGTGCCTGTATGGAACCTGGGCTTGTCATACTGAGATTGAATGGAATTACTATCTCGTGCTATGTTGTTCTCCTTAGTGTGCCTATTGTAGGGATTTGCGGAGTCGAGGCAGAATGTCAGAGGCAATGGGATTTAGCCAAGTTCTCTTTATAGTCGGAGAGCAAAAACAAAATGGCAAGGACTTAATGTTGGACATTCAGACTATAATGAAAAAGAACGCATTCAGGCACAGAGCTAGTGAGGACTCATTCCTGGGCACCAGGATTAATCAGTCAGATAGGAGAAAATTCCCATTTAGATACCATAATGTCCCATCCGCCTGAATAGGGCCTATGTAGACAACATCTGCATTTCACAGAAAAGCTTGAAAAAAACAGCTTCCAAAGCAGTAGCAGCAGAAATATTGGATCACAGAGTTGTAGAAGGCTTAGAAGGAACAAAATAATTGCTCTTTACATCTTCCTCCTTAATCCATGTCAGTTCATGCCATGTGTTCTGCATTAATATCTTGAGCTCTAAACACACACTTTTCTTTGGTGCATGCAGTGAGAATTTCTCAGCAAATCATGTTTCATATTCTTGACTACCTGCTTCTACCACCCCAATGTTTTCTTAAACAATCCCAGCTTTCTTTTATTTGGTAAAACATTTGGCATGCCTCTTATGGTACATTATTTCCATTATCTATAACTGTGTTTGACTTGTTTAAGCCTTCTGAAATATCCACAATTGTGTTGATAAATTTCTTTTCTAAGCCCAATCTCTTTTGAAGTTCTGATCATCAATCCCAAAGGTAACAGGTGCCTCTGGGTAGGTATGGTTTTATGCATTTTTTTTCTATTCAGAGATTGTAAGAGTAAACATGTCTCTATAAAAAGTATGCTTAATTGATAGTTAAATTACATGCTTTTATTTATTGGCTAACCAATAGTCCATAAGTAAAGTGTGGAGCACAAAGAATGAGTGAGGGAAATCTCCTTCCCATTCACAACCCCGATTAACGAAAACATATCCTTGTTTACAGGGAACATCTGGACCTGATCCAACCACTGTGTATGTTGATATGAGGGCACTAAGACATGACAGGTATGACGACATCCTGTTCTTGTTACTTTCCTAGCATTCAGGTACCCAAATAGACAAAGGAAAAAAAGAGAGATGGAAGCTGTAAATATTGGCCAATTCAAAGGAGAACAGGTATCTAAATAAGATGGAAGGCTTGCTGGAAGCTGGGGTTTCATGGTCAGGAGGCAGAATGCTGGTACTTTTAAGCACTGTAAATCTGCACCACGTTTTAAGCTTTGGAGTTAACATGCCCAGTGGGATAATAAACCTCTTGAAAAATGGCACATGCTCTACAGATGTACTACAGATGCTTCTACATAATAACCAGGAGTGATTAAAGCTGCTGAATTGAACAATTTCACCTTATAACCATCACTGTGATCCTGATCTGGGCTATTTAAAGTAGCCACTGTTTTGCACCGCAATAGAATACCAAATTTTGTCCTCATCTCTCTACTTTATTTTTTTTCCTTAAAAGAGTATCCCTTAAGTAGATATTGGGCTTCTCCAGCTGTGGGGCTTTTTCTCATCACCCCTAGGAGAAGGATTTAAGAGGTAAATTATCAGCTTTTAACTGGAAGAATCACGTAGAGTTTTCGTTTTTTGTTTTTTTCAGTATTGCAGTTAAAGGTCTCAGGAGAGAGAAGGGAAGGAATAAGGAGGCTACAAACAGGGGCAACTGGTGGAGTCACAAACAGAGAGCTGGGCCTGGAGTCAGGAAGACCTGACTTCAAATCCAGCATCAGACTCTCGCTAGTTCGATCATCCTGGGCAAGATGCTTCACTTGTATTTGCCTCAGTCTTCTCCCATTGTTGAGCTAATATTTGTAAAAGTGCTTAGCACAGTGCCAGGCACATAGTGGGCACTATATAAATGTTTATTCCCTTCCCTTTAAAAGGAACCTCTGTCTTACAGAACAGACTCTACTAAAAATTGCCTTGTGGGAGGAGAAGGTTCTTAACGTTTTCATGAAAGGTTTTTGAGTAATGTTTCCTTTTTATTAGGTAGCGGTGGAAAAGGTCATATATTGTTCCTGCTGTCTGATTATTATTAGTAGAAACATTTCCTAATATGTTAAGTGCCTGATTTAGTGCAGAGCCTATAAAAGATGTTCTCCAGAGCTCTTTGGTATTTCAGACATAGAGAGAATTTTGTAGTGGAAAGGGAATTTAGAAATCATAGTCTGTCCCTCTCGGCTTACAGGCAAGGTAGTGAAGCCAAGAGGATTTGTGACTTGCCCGGGGTCCATCACAATTCTGCGGCAGTGTTCCTCCGGCAGTAACCCGATGCCTCAATTCTAAATTATCTAGTGACAAAAGGGGAGCCATGACAGAGTACCCCAGGCAGTAGATAATCCAAACATCTTATATTCCACCTTGAAATGTGGTTCTTTTTTTTCCTCCAAGAATTCTAACCTTCCTAGTTTGATGTAGTTTAAAAGGAGGTTGCATTCTCTTAGCGCACCCCAGCTGGACTAAAGCATGGCAATCAGGCTACCAGCCTAGAGTTAAAAAATAAAAACCTCCTGTAGATTATCTGTAAAGTGAATGTGTCTCACACAGATAATTGAGCCACCTGTATTTGTGATTCCCTTAATTTCTGAATTACAGACTTATCTTTTTTTTTTTAATTTTGTTTTCTTGGAGTCATAGGATTATAGATTCAGAGTTGGAAGGGACCTTGGAAGAAGCCTTCAGTTTACAGATGAGGCCCATGGAGGTTAAGTTACTGGCCTAAGGCCGCCACGTTAGTAAGTGGAAGAAGCTGGGGTTTGAAGCTAGGGCCTCTGACTCAGAATCCAGCACTATCCACTGTGGTACCATGAGATCATACAAAAGAAAAAAACCTCTTCTTTCACCTCTTTGTTGATAAGTGGCCTGCCACAATTCATTCTTGCAAATAGAAAGATTTCTTTGTACTGCTCTCCTGACACTGATTATATAGGTTATCTTTGTCCCTTTCTTAACTCAGCCAAGCTATACAAAAATTGAAGTGTTATAACATTTAAGTCTTTAAACGTTCAACTTTTCTAGTCTCTAAAAAGACACAAAAGTTATTTAGTGAAATGAGTCATATTTAGATGTTCTGAGCATTGCCCGTAGAATATTTTCAAATTTATTTTCTGTGATAGCAATAATATTCACAGGGCACCAAAACCCATGAAGCAGGCCATGTCCTACCTAAGACTAATACCAGCCCTAGCTCTTTAGAAAGGAATTTACATTTCACTCAAATAAAGTTAAAGGATCTTTACTAAATGGGGTAGTTTTGGGAAATTAGTGTATGGCTCTAATTTATGTCAGTTACCAGTTGTTAGGACAGTGGAAAGAAGAGCCTGGATTCTGGAGTAAAGGATCTAGGCTAAAATCCTGTTTCTGCTGCTTACTCTTTATGTGGCCTGAGGCAAATCAATTAATCTCCTGGGACCTCAGTTTTGTTCATCTATAAAATGAGGGAATTGGAGTAGGTGGCCTCTGAAGTTCCTTTCTGCTCTAGACCTGTGCTGCTCTGTGGCTAGTACAGCAATTTTAGAAAAGTTCTCTTTGGAACACTTCCCTCCCATTTTAAAAAAGATGTAAATGATTTGTACCGGGACCTCACTATCACATTACTTTCTGTGTAGTGGGGTTAGGCACCTGCTAGGCCCAGTTTGACCCAGGATGAGTAGACCTAGGTTCTAGTCTTACTTGATACCCTAGGCTGTGTGATCATTGGCAAGGTGCAAAACCACTCTGAATCAGGTGCCTCACCTGTCCGCCAGCAATAACAGTATTTGTATTCACTTCAGCCAACTACCACATGAAAGGCACTGTACTATTTGCTTTACAGAGTTGTTATGAGGAAAGCATTTGTAAACATTGTTCTCTATAACTGTGAGCTGTAATTACTATTTTTATTATCAAGGAGATTTAGTTACTGATGTATTAAAAGGACTTGGGCATGAGGCAGTTTCACATGTAAAAGTAGTCCCAAGTGTTTCTTGTGCGATTCAGTGCTATTTATATTGAAGCCCTAAAAATACATGACCAAAATCCAGGAACAAAAAACAATGTCAAAGGCTCTTTGTAGATTCAGAACTCAACCCTGCTGAAACACAGTTCAGAAACAAGTGGGATTTTTAAAAAATCCAACAAGAAACCCACTCAGCTCCTAAGCCTCTGCACCTGCAGGCCTGAGTAACTATCCTTTAAAAAGTCAATACTATCTCATTAAAACACATATGCCTCAGTGACTCACATGTAGTACTGTGTATATGATAGCCCTTGAGGTAGGTGAGAAGAAATTAATGCACTAAGACAGCCCTGATAAAGACTGCTGATCTTTAGAGCACTAGAAAAAAAGACTTTCCTTTTCAAGCATCTGGCCCCCGTGGTGTAGCAGCTGAAATGGATATTTTCTATACTCTTAGATTAAACAACTTAATGTGAAGGAATGCCAGGCAGGGCAGATCTCTGGAAATCACTCCTCTGACTCCATTTCCTCCTTCTGGGGAGATAGCTTACCAAGATCATCACAAAAAGACGAACTAGTTCATTTGTGTAGCGAAAATCAATCAACCAAAAGCATTTATTAGCACCTACTACTAAATGCCTTACATTCTGTTAGACACTGGAGATACGAAGGTGAAACAGTACCTACGCTCAAGGGGTTTTTACAGTCTAGGTGGGGCAGACGACATCTACAGACAAAGGTAGATACAAAATAATGTTGAGGGAGGGATGAGCATCCGGGGGAACAGGAAAGGCTTTGTGTAAACACTGGCACTTGAGCGAAGCCTTAGAGAAGATGAAAACATTCACCCCAGGACAGATGGGGGCTAGGGTTGGATTTCATCCATCCTCCTAATGATGAGGACCTAGAAGGACCTGTGTTCACAGGCAATCCAATCTGCTGCTGGTGAGCGGTTCCATATTGATGATGCAATACTATGCTTGCAAGATTGGCCATGCCCCAAAAAATAGATCTCCTTGGTGATGAGTCTCTCTTTAGCTCGTGTGACTCTCAGAAAACAGACTATTAACAGACCCCTGCTCTGCAAAACCTCTGCAGCTAGGAAGCTCCTGGCTGGGTGGTATAGCCTTTACACACCCAGGATCACCCCTTTGTTCAAGGTGGCAACCCACACCAATGGAGGGTGCACACACCAATGAAGTCATGGATCCATCAGAGCATCTCTAAACTGTTGGGGAGGGTGTAATTATTTCCATTATGTTGCCACTGTTCAAAACATTTCTGGACCTCCTCTACCTCTACCTCAACATCTACATATTTTCATCTGCTAAAGGGGTTTTTGTTTTGCTTTTGGAAATAGCACAATGTCCCTTAGAGCCATGTTGAAGGATAAAGGTTGACAATAATCTGGGTGAAATTGATTTTTTGGTTTTAAGAAAAAAGCAGGAAACTGAGTCTATCAAGCGGCTGGCAAATTAGTTCAGGGGAGACTTTCCCAGAGAGTAGCTCCGTCAACATTTTGAGTGCTATCAAGCATTGTTGTTAGAATTTTACAAAAAAAATAGCATTTATGTGGTCCTTTAAGGTTTGTAAAGCACTTTACAAATATGATCTTATTTATCACAGCATCGACCGTGTAAAAGGCGCTAGGTCATGGCTAGGGATAGAACAACAACAAAAATGAAACAAATCTTGCCTTCAGGGAACTTATATTCTACCAGGAAGGTGGGAGATGGTTACAGAGAAGTAAATAGAAAGTTTATACAAAATAATCCAAAATTTCTGTAGTGAGAGCACTAACTGAGTCAAAGAATCAGGGCAGGTTTTATGGAGGAAGTGACAGCTGAGCTAGGCTTTTAAGAAAGTCAGAAACTCCAAGAAGTAGAAGTCGGGAAAAGGTGTATTTTGGGTGTGGGGGACCTCCTGTACAAAGGCAAGAGGCAGGAATTTCAGAGGCAAAGAACAGCAAGCAAGCCAGGTATAAGTAATTAATCTATAAATGAGCTTATGGCTAGAGATAAGTTAAGTATGTGTTTCTATATGGGCTAGTTTATGAAAAAATAAAGTTTTTTTTTTCCTTTGACATTAATAACACCGCAGAATGTAATCACCGGGAGGACAGGGAGTGTGCCTGTACCTGTGCAAGTACTTACAGAACGCATATTGAATTGAGTGTTGCTGGTGTATTTCTTTGACTGCTGCTGCCCAGAAAGGCGCATGGCCCTTGTTAGTGGGGGAGGGCTTGTGGGCACTTTGAAACTTTGAGATAGTTCTCTTTCATGCCTGCCAAAAACCATTTGGCTTCTCAGGCCATCAGTTTATGGCTCCCTTAGAGATCAGTTCAAGAGACTTAACTATACTCCTGTGTGCACACCTCCTCATCTCTTAAGCAGGGCCTTGGGATCATCAATCTGTGGGTGTTAAGTCGCTCAGGATACAGACTGTTCTTTCATCAGCTCACAGTTCAAGTTGCTTTCAGAGGCTTATCGAAAAGAATAAATAAAGCAGAAGAAACTAAGTAATTCAAATAGGAGAGATACATTTGGGAACAAATCACAGACTACAAGGCATTTGATCTATAATGGAAGGCTATGCATTCTTAATCAAGTCATTAACAAGTTCTCATATTAGTTCAAAGGTTCCTTCGATCTGGGGATTCTTCTCTGCCCCCTCCAAAAATAAGTGTAAGAATTCTGATAAGGTCTAGAAAACAAGTGAAGAGCCTGTTCACGCAGTTCATTTCTCCCAGAGTTATTCAGTCAGTCAATAAGCATTTATGAAGTACTTTCTATATGCCAGCCACTATGCTAAGCTCTGGGGATATAAGTAAAGACAAAAGGAGATCACAGTCTGAAGTCCCTCACCCCCTCCACTGTCATCACCACTCCACTCACGTGTCTATGATTCCAGCATCAATCCTTGGCTCTGGAAGGGGCCTGAGCATATCTGAGATGGAAGAAAGGCATGGGTGAATAAATGTTTACCGTCATTCCACGCCCCCTTCTCAACAACCTGGAAATCCAAGTGAAGTTAAAGACTTTATGGGGATGGGAGAAGATAATCAGTAGGGATGCTGTGGCACAGGGAGAAGAATTGTGGTACCCTCAGGTGGGTCAAAGGATTAAAAAAAGGTTTGAGAATTACCGGGCTGATGTGGAAGTGGTGGACGTCTACTCTAATAATATGAGATAATATTAGTAAAATGCTTAGCACAAAAATCCTGGCACCTAGTTGGAGCTTCATAAAAACTTGTTTACTTCCTCTCTCCCTTCTACTGGGAGGGACATCCTAAAATCTGCTTCCTCCATTTTTTGTATTCCCTTTGGAAGCATCCACCTTAGAGCTGGATGAGCCCAACAAAGCCCATCTAGCAGAACCTCCTCATTGTACAGTGAGGAAATTGGAGTCCACAGAGATTAAATGGCTTGCCTTAGGTCACACAGGTAGTGGCAGAGCTGGGATTCAAACTGAGGTATCCTGACTCCAAATCCAGGGGTCTTTTCACTATTGCATGCTGCCTCCCACATACTTTAAGGCCATTATTCTACTCTAATGAGTTTTAACTAAGGAAAACTCCTTCCCTTCCTCTCTTTCTCTCCAGATACATTCCCCCAGTCCCTACTTTATATTTTAGCCAAGAATTAGAATTCTGCTCAGGTAGCAGCCTCTCCTCCATCCTCTCCTCCCCTGCTCCCCCTCCCTGCCCCCACACACATGCTTGTGCTCATCTCTCTGGGTAGGTTAAACCCTGAGCAGTTTGAGTTGCTTTCCAAAGGTGTCCATGTCAGATAAGAAACAAGTGAATCAGTATTTATTAAGTGCCTACTATATGCCAGGCACTGTATACTATGGAGAAGGGAAAAGAATAGGTATAACAGAAAAACCTTTTGAAGAGGCTGGGGGAGGGAAGGGTTCAGAGGACATACTCTTTGCTATTTCTTTCCTGTTATTCCTGTTGTAAAAAAAAATAACTCATTATTGTCCATCAGTGTTTCAACTGTTTGGATTCTGCCATAAGGTTTAATTACTTTTGCTTTTGGCTTCATGGCATATTCACTTGGGAGTCCAGGGCATCTGTCCAATTATCACTTAATTAATCTGTAGAAACTTAATTTGTCAATACTAGTGTGCTCACCCCCTTCAAAACAAGATGAAGTGTCATTGTGGAAACACATTGTCAAATAAATCCCACCATCTGATTAGCTATTGCTATTCAAATTTCTGCCTGTTTTTATTTCCACCTTACCCACCCCACCCCACCCCAGAACCACTGTGTCTGAGTTTCTTTCTGTGCATTTGAATTTGTACAGGTTGCCATGGAGAGTATTTTTGTCTCCTGTAATGGAACTTATGAGGGTATGAATTCTCACTACTGCTAGAATGAATCCAGTTCCCACATACACAGGGGGAAAAAATGATGAAAATGTTTTGAGGGTATTTGGAAATAACTGTTAAGCTTAAGAAATACACTCTGTGATATGTTCATTTCAAATGTACCCTTGGCCCACTAGATTATTTCTATGGTTGACCTTTCTTAAAACATTCAAGCTTGATGTGGGAGAGGGAGAAAAAGTTTCTGCCTTTAAATAAGTCCTTTGGCAGTGAACCCTCCCCAACTCCCTCCCCTCCTATGAATAGACTGTTGATATCTTCCCAACCCTATACTCTTTTTCTGAATGCATTGTTGACAATATAACTAAAGAATGAAAGCTTGTTTGGACTCCTCATCACAGGGAATCCAACCCAAAGTCATGGACTGTGTTTGCAGAGGATAGTCCCAGGATTAGATCAGGCAGGAACAGAGGGAGTAAAGGAATTCTGAAGAGATTGGAGATGGACTGTAAGCATGTCACTATACCACTAGTCATTAGGTCAACAAACAGCAGAGAGAAAGAGGAGCCAGTCATGCTAGTAGAATTGAAAATAAAAGGCACTAATAACTTATTGGTGTGATCCTGTCCTTCTTATCCTAGAATTATAGACCTATAGAAATCATTGGATTGTAATTCCGGATATGGAGCAGAGACTGATTCTTGCTCCTTTCAATGATTAGCCCCATGGCCACCATCACTTCTTTATTCAGGTCTTTCTGTCCAATGATAACAGTTTTCATTTCTTCGTGCATCAGTGACTCTTATACTGCTTTGCACAATGTGTGTTTGGTCTCCTCAAATGAAGTGTAAGCTCTTAAAGGGATGAGACAGGACATTTTTATGTTTCTGTTCCTAAGTGCCTAAGGACTTCGCCAAACCCGAAAACCGTGATGACAGTGAAGCAGTGTGGAATAGTGGGAAAAGTGCTGTGTTTGGAGTTAACACTCAAGCAATGGTCAGACCAGGGCAGAACACTGAATATTTTCAATTTCCTCCTTTTCAGCACTATGTCTTTCTTCATGAAGCCTAAGACCTCACTAATTTTCTTTGGCTGACACATCAAATTGTTAACTCCTATTAAACTTGAAGTCCAATATTTTTGGACTTCAGATCTAGATCTTTTTCAGCCAAATCGCTCTCTACCCTTCCCTCCCCCATTTTATAATGTTGATATTTTGAGTCCCAAGTGTAGTAGGAAGTTAGATTTATCCCTATTAAATTTGATCTTATTGATTTGGCCCAATATTCTAATCTATCTAAATCTAATTAGTGTGTTAGACATCCCTTCCAGCTTAATGTCAACAATGTATTTTATAAAGATACTATCCATCCCTTCATCTAAGTCATAGAAAAAGATGCTGAACTGCAGAGAACTCCCAACGAAGGAAAGATCAGAGGAGAGCAAACTTATCTCCTGCTTCCATGCCTTTTTATAGGCTACCTTCCAGGCCGGGAATGCACTACACTTTTCACCTTTCAACAAGTATACCATCTCCAAAACGAAAGCCTTTCCTTATGACAGCTATTTGTGCTCATTCTCTCCCTACCAAATTATTGTGGATATACTTCTCTGTTTACATGTTATACCCCCTTCCTGGTAAAATGTAAGCTTGTGGGGGTCAGGGGCTAGTTTTTATTTTGTCTTTTTATCTCCTTTGCCCAGCATAGTATACTGCACATAGTAGGTACTTAGCAAGTGCTTTATAAATTGAATTAGATTGGACTGAATGTCTTTTGGCAGTAGTATATGAGAGATGCTTAGGAGAGAAGACATAATCCAATTGTTTTATTTCCCCTAAAGCTCAACCAGTCCCATTGCCTCCAGAAGGTCATCTTTACTCCTCCAAGTCAAAATGTTCTCCTTTTCTGAACTTATAATGTATTTAGAGTCAGAACATATAAGAGAGTATTTTCTTCTATATTTTAAAATATATCATATATAGCTATATATGTATTTTAATATATTTTGTTCTGCTTCCTGTTTTCTAATTGCTTCATATTTGTGAGTCTTCCTTTTCCAGCTGTGACAGGGATCTTGGTTTTTTTTGTAGGCTACATAGTCAGTAGGATGGGGTTTTCTCACCAAGCATAAAATAAATACTCCTTGATTTGACACACATTTGTGTGGGGAGGTGGTAGGGAGAGTTCTAGAGGATTTGTCAGTTAACAGTGTTGGTCCTTGCAAATCTAATTGAGGCACATGTATAGGAGGTCATCAAATTTAGAGTTGGAAGGACTCTTACAAATTTTTTGGTCTCCATCATGAAGCTAGGAAGCTATTTGTAGCAATAAACCTCCAGACCTTGCTCTCCACATGACTCTGAAACTTCTCAATACTTCCCAGATTTATTGTGCTTTATTGGGTTGTTGGTTATTCAAAAACTATGGCCCCCATCATTGAAGAGGCATCTAAGTGAAACTTTATGCATGCATAAAGTAAAAAGCTTTTACTTAAAACACCATAAAGAGGTAAATAGCAAGGAACTAGTAAATGTTCAGATCTATGGGAAAACATTCATAAAGGACAGAGGCATGCTCTATGGGAGTGATGTGTTTTTTCCATTACTCTCACCCAATTCCTAAGGCCAGGAGGACACAAGCAGACCAAACCTTTCCTTAAAGTGAAGGGACAAAGCCTTCCCTTTACCCAGTTTGAAAACCCACTTCTTGAATTGAGCTTATGTACAAAGGCCAAAAAGAAATGTTAGAGTAGGAGTAGTGTCATGGACCATAAAACAGCTTTGTTGTACCCAGTCACTGGCTCTTCCAGGGACACAGCCGGGTTTGCACAGAACACAGGGCCTCTGTCTGGGAGCCCGAACTTGAGCATTTCTTCAGAGAGTCAATGAGGGGAAAACCCAACTAAGTATCTGGCAGCATCCCCTGTTGCTTTCCTATTTCTTCTCCAGTAGTGCACAGAGACCACTTATCTTTCAAATCTCTTTGCTTTCTTTTTCCAGGTAATACTGGTTCTCCTTTTCTGATCCTTCCTTCTGTTTTCTCCTTTCTTTCCACCTTGCTACTCCCTACATGTATGACATGTATGTCATTTCTTCCTCATGTTCTTCTGTGTCTTTCGTCTGTAAGAGAAGAAGGTTGGGGTGGGTGAGCTCTTAGGAATCCTTTGTAGCCCTGCTTCGTTTACTACTGTGCTTTGTTAGTTGAGGCAGCAGCAGAGCGTAAAGAATGACAGACAAGACTGGGAGCCAGGGACTAGTTTCTAGTCCCAGCTCTCCCTGTTTACAGTGTGTCCTTGTACAAACCATGGAACCTCTTCGGTTCCCTTATCTGTACAATTTAGTTCAATCCATAGACATTTATTAGATTTAAGTTTATTTATTAGTATTTATTAAACACCTGTTGTGTACAGAGCATTGTGCTTAGGACCCCGGAGAAATACAAAATTTAGAAAAGATATGGTGCGCACCCTCATGGAACTTTCAATCTAGTGGGAGAATATGACCCATGTACAGACAGCTGCAATGTAAAATGATACCTAAGCACATCAGAGAGGTACAAGCAACATACTTATGTGAGTCAGAAGGACAGAAAAACTCATTACTGACACAGAGGCCACTGAAGGAGGCTTCCTGGAAGGAGGTAAAGTACAGAATGAGTAATTCAGTTTGGCTGGAGTACAAAGTACTTGGAGAGGAGTGCTATGAGAAGGGTCTGGTGCCAGACTGTGGAGGGCCTTACTACTATGCATATGGAAGCTTGAACTTTGATTCATAGGCAGTGGAGGCTGAGGAAGGTTTTTTTTGAGCAAAATGCTTATAGAACCATGTTTTCCTATAGTAAAAATGAGCCTGGAAGCCTATTAGGAGGCTTTTTCAATTGGCCAGGTACATACCTGTAACTATTATTAAAGTTTTGTGCTAGGGTGTTTGCATGGGGGATGTGGGGATAGATGGGAGAAATACTATGTGGAATCCATAGGTCTTAGTAAATAAGTGAAGCAAGAAAAGAGCCAAAGATAACTCAGAAGTTTGAACCACGGCAAAGTGGTATTGTTGTTTCAGTCATGTCTGACTCTTTGTGACCCTATTTGGGGTTTTCTTGGCAAATATATTTCTTTCTCAGTTCATTTTACACATGAGGAAACTAAGGCAAACAGTTAAGTGATTTGCTGGGAGTCACACACCAATAAGCACATTTGAACTCCGGAAGATGAGTCTTCCTGATTCTCAGCCCATTACTCTATCCACTTTTCCACCTTGCTATACCTAGCTAGTATAGTACAGAAAGAGCATATTAAAGTCCCGAGAAAAGGAGCAAGTTTAGGAAGCAAGGTAACAAGTTCACTTTAGGGCCTTTTCAATTTGAGGTGTATATGGACTATCCAAGTAGAGATATCCTGTAGGCTATTTGATATTTGGGAGACTGAAGGTGTAGATTTGAGTATCATGAATGTAGAGATAGTAGTTGATTTGAGGAGACTGGATAAATTGCCAGGGGGGGGGGCGAAATAAATAAATAAATACAAATAAATAAAAATATATGTGTGTATGTATATATACATCTATATGTATGTACATATGCACATTGTTGTTGTGTTTGTCCTTCATTCTCAAAGAGGACCATGACATCAGGGAATGATGACATGACTTGCAGTTGACTTTGATTTGAGTGAGGGAGGGCTGTGCAAGGTCACCAGCCTCACTTTCTCCTCCAGAGCCATCTGGGTCTAGTGGCCTGATATTCATCAGAATGACTGGAGATAGCCCAGGATTCAATGGGAGACCCTGGCCCTTTTAGGCTAAGGTTTTTCCAGGTTCTCACTTTGAGTGAGGTAACGCCCATTCAGTGGATAGGCCTCTTTAAGAAGTGGGTCAAGGGATAGCCCCTTTAATCAAAAAAAAAAGTTCATATATGTGTATATTATATATATTATCTATATCAAAGCTGTTCAACCTTAGATTTTTATTGAAACAATAGATGATATATTTTGGTTTGCCATTTTAGTGAGAGCTCTGCCGTAGCTTGGCTTCATTTACTAAAGCATTTATGTAAATTTCTATGCTTGTAGGTGGGCTGCATAAATCTCACTGCAGGCCGCATTTTGGGCAGCCCTGATATATATGATATAATGTATAATAACGTTATATTATAGAATTATAAGAAAAGATTTGGGTCAAGGTTAAAAACTTGGGAGACTACCCACTTCAGGGGGTTGAGAAGAAGATGACTAGCCAGTCAAATTAAAGTTAGCTAAGAGTTAAAGAAGTTAGAGAACCAGGAGTAAGATGATGTCCTGGAAGGAGGAAATAGTACTCAGGAGTTGAAACAAAAAGCGAAAGTAATAAGGAGACTGAGCCAAATAAACCCTTCTAGCTCCAGAATTCCCTGGGCTACATTTTTCTTACCCTGAGGGGCTACTGTCAGAGAAGTGAGTAGAGAGATTTTCCATCAGAGGCTGGACATGTCAAGGATGCTGTAGGGGGAGATTCAGCTTTCTAGGAAGGAGTGACCCCAGGATCCAGTGGTTTCAGGTTTTTCCTGGAAGTTGTTCTCCCATACTTTACCAGGTTCATACTTGGTAGCTTTTAGTGGTAATCTTCATTAAGAAGCCAAGTGAAGAGTGTAAGACAACACAGTGCCAATGGGACCTACTTAGTGGTTTTCAGGCCAGGGTGTTTGGTTTTTTTTTTTCAAGGTGACTATCTATCATTCAGTAAAAGTTAGTGCCCAAAAGAAATTTTCTTTCACTATTTGTATAAAACCAGCCAGCGTGAAAAGCTATGTGTTCTGCAGTACCTGCAAACCCATCTGAGTGTAATGATTACAAAACAACATGCATCCCAGTAGCATCAACCTAAAAGTCCTCTGGAGAAAACTCTGCCAGGGTCTCTCTTTATGAATGCAATGAAGCTTCTCTCCTTGTGGCCTTTTTCTCCGGTTATCAGCAAGACACTGCACGATTCCTCCTGCATCTTTAATAACTGCAAACCTGCTCAAATCTGTTAATCTCTTTGGTGAATGTTCTTTTCCCTTTGCCTGAATTTTATTCCCACTGATTCCACTGATTCCTTCTCAGGCAACTCACACTCTCTCTCTCTCTCTCTCTCTCTCTCTCTCTCTCTCTCTCTCTCTCTCTCTCTCTCTCTCTCTCTCTCCCCCCTCCCCTTCTCTCTCTCCTCCCTGTCTTTTTTCACATGGGACTCCAGTTTCCCCTCAGACATTTACATATTATTCAGCAAAGGATCTTGAGCCTAGTCGCTTTCCCCTTAGGACACAGGCTGGTATCACTTTGTCACTCATTCAGCCTTCACTGGCCAGTTATTTTAAGGTAAAGAAGAAAGGGAAAGTGTTCAAATGTTAATTTTTGTTGTTCCTTGTTTGGTTTTGTTTGTTTAAGGTGCTCTGTTAATTGCCTACACACACACACACCTCAAAACTGTAGAGGCACCCATTACTGGAGAGATGGGTGGGGTAGGATTTTGGAGAATGTTATAACTCCAGCCTGTCAGTTCTTTTGAGGAAGGGGCTCTCTGGCGGGGAACTAACCCCACCACAAGCTGCTTTTAAGAGGCTGAAAGACATCATTCATTTTACTAACCAGAAAAATAGTTCAGGCTGACACATTTTCCTTTAGATTAAAAAGAGTATATGGTTGCAGCATGTGATGGGGGACTCAGGGAAAAATCTAAACAGGAAAATATCTGTTTTCTTTCTCCTACGTGGAAAACCATCCTCTCTTCCCTCCACTCATCTAAACCCTGCCTGGCCTTTGAGGCAGCTCTTGTCCAGACCGCTTCCATGAAGCTTACCCTTCAATCCTCATTGATTTCCCATCCTCTGAATTCCCGCCCTGCTTATAGGTCATTATCACCCAATTTAGTGCTTAGTTCTGTGAATTGTTATATTCTTTAACTTTTCCGTGTAGCTTGTTCTTCAAGTAGATTAAAGAGCATTTTCAAGGCAGAGATTATGCCCTCTAATTTCATATTCTACAGAAACTGAGAGACTAGGTGGGAGTTGCCTATCGGTGTTATTCTTCAACTTTGTTACATGACCTCATTTTCTGCTTCTATATTGCTTTAGGAACACATGTCATACTGCTTTGTGCCCCCATTGGTAATATGCTGCAGCCTGTTTGCACTGCCATGCATCCATTTCCCTTTGGGAGACTCCTTTCCCCCAAATTTGATTAAAAATTGTGATATTCCATGGTTTGATGCCAGCTATATAGCCAGAAGAATACGGATGCCAAAAGAGATGGAATTTTCTTTTAGGAAGAAGCTTACAGTCCCTTGAGTGCTACATAAGTTCCCAAGTGCCAAAGGTATTATGCTCCTTTCCTTTTAAATTCTGGACCCTTTTCATTGTCCATTTGCAGTGGCTGTTCAAGATAGGAATGGCTCAATAGGCCATCTGTCTAGTTGCTGATTTCATATGACTAAACAGCATTCTGTAACCACTTGGTTTTGCCAGTATGGACATTCTTCTAGGTGATTATGGATTTACTTAGGAAACTTTGTGAAGTTTCTAGAGATTGGTGCAGTCAGCGAAATGTCGTCTGCAAACTCTAGCATTTAAAAGACCTCATTCTCTATAAGGAATTACCTCTCCTATATCTACTGTGTAGTAGACAACCCCCATGACTACGGCCTGGCCTTTATGGCCGTTGATTCATAGTGATTATGCTTCTGTAGTAAATAGTGACCGTCCATGTCAGTGACTGCCTTCTTTAACCACTTCCCATTTTTCAGTGTCAGTAGCTTATTTAAACAGATCAGGGTAGCACAGAATTCTAGGCTGTATCTCCTCATTTGTAGTCGCCTAATTTTGTGTTGATTTTGATCTTTAGTTTAATAAGCTAGAGGTCTGACTGTACAAAAACTGCCACACTGATAACCATTCATTTCCTTTTCACTAAAAGATAATCCATTTCATTCTTCATGGTATTATTGAAGGCTTTTCATTAGTATTGTTGGAGAAAGGATGCATGATACATAGGTGTTAGGCTTCTATTTAATCTAAAAAGTTTCTGTCATTCCTTGATTCGCAGCAATGCTTTCCAACACATTGTTCACAGTTTGGCACCATTTACTACCTCCAGGAAACTTAGAAGACTAGCACTGGATCTCTCATGGTCAGAGTTTGACCTTCTCTCAGCTGAGAACTTTGTGTCATATTTTACTCAAAAATTTGAGGCCATTCTCCCCTCTTCACCTATATCACTCAGATGCCTTCAGCCACAATCTCCTCCTTTGCCCCCATCTCACACGAAGTGGCCCTACTTCTTACCAAAACAAAACCCTCTCTACCTATACAAGGTATTCCTGTCTATCCCATCCCAAGCAGATTGTCCCCTCTACCATCCCCAGTCTCTCCCTGTCTGCTGGCTGCTTCCCTACTGCCTATAAACATGCCCATGTTTCCCCCATCCTCCAAAATCCCTCACTTGCTCCTTCCATCTCTACTATCATCCCATCTGTGGCCAGACCCCTTGAGAAGGCTGTCTACAATAGGTACTTCCACATCCTCTCTTCTCATTCTCTTCTTAATTCTCTACAATCCAAGTTCCTACCTTATTGTTCAAGTGAAACTGCTCTCTCCAAGGTTACCAATGATCTCTTAATTCCCAAATCCAATAACCTTTTCTCAGTCCATGCCCTTCTTGGCCTCTCTGCAGCCTTTGACATTGTCAATCACTCTCTTCTCCTTAATTCTCTCTTCTGTCTAGGTTTTTGGGACACTACTTCCTCCTGGTTCTCCTCTTACCTGTTCATGCAATTCATGCCCACCAACCAAAAAATGTCCCACAGGGTTCTGTCCTGGGCCCTTTTCTCTTTTTCCTTGTACTACTTCACTTGGTGATCTTACCAGTCCTCATGCATTAAAATTATCATCTCTATGTTGATGATTCTCAAATCAACTGATCTAGTCCTAACTTCTCTGCTGGCTTCTAGTCTCACATCTCCAATTCCCAATCAGACCTCCCAAGCTAGATGGCCAAAACCGAGCTCGTTATCTTTTCCCTCAAGTCCTCTCCCCTTCCAAATTCCCCTGTTACTGTCAAGGGGACCACCACCACCCCAGGCTCATAATTCACTATCTCTCACCTCTCTGTAACCACTCTGTCACAGAGGCCTGATGATGTCACCTGCAACATCTCTCCTATATTTCCCCTTCTCACACTGCCATAAGGCTAGTGCAGCTCCTCATTTCATGCCTTGATTACTGCAACAGCAGGTCGGTGGGTCTGCCTGATTCAAGTCCCTCCCTACTCTAATCATCCACTAAAGCAATTTTCACAGAGCAGAAGTCTGACCATGTTACCCCCCCTTCCCCGACTCAGTAACTTCCAGTGACTCCCTATTACCTCCACGTTCAAATGCTCTGTCTGCTTGGCATTCAAAGACCTTTATAACTTAGCCTCCTCCTACCTTTCCAGTCTTCTTATATCTTACTCTGTGTCACACTCTTCCATCTAGAGATACTGGTCTCCTTGCTGTTCCCTGAAGAAGACCCTCCATTTCTCAGCTCCAGACATTTTTTTCTGGCAGTCCTTCATGGCTGGAATGCTCTCCCCACTCATCTCTGGCTTCCTTTTACTCCCAGCTAAAATTCCATGTCTTACAGGAAGATTTTCCCAACCTCTCTTTATGCTAAGAGTGTTTAATTCTAAGAGTGTTTTTCCTCTATTGATTATTTCTTGTTTATCCTGTGTATAGCTTCTATATACCTCTTTGTTGGTGTGTTTTCTCCCCCAACAGACTGTTAGCTCCTTGAGGGCAAGGACTGTCTTCTGCCTTTCTTTGAATGCCCAGTGCTTAGCATAGTGCCTGGCACATAACAGATGCTTAATAAATGCTCATTGAATGACTGATTTCCTTTAAGATTCAAGGTCTGTTTTGCAGTCTTGGGGATCAAGTTCAAAGGGCACATGACAATTTCCAGAATTGGTAGCTGCAAGAAACAATTCATTTATCAACACCAGTATCTTCTTGGATAATAGAACGCTGTGGTTCACAGATGCCATCTAACTGTGGAAGACAGACATGTTTAGTTAGGGAAAAGACACAACTTTTGTTACTTAGTTGTGAGTATATGAATATAAATGAATATAAATCTCTCTTTATCCTGCTCTTGTTTATGACATCCTTGAACGTGGGTACTTTAAGTGATTTCTTGTGTGTGCCGATCCTTCTAGAATATGTTTGGGTGGCAGGAGGGGGAAAAAAGAGTTGGAAGCTTGTTCAGACAGTGAACCCAGAGATAAGTGAGCTGCCAGATTGGGGTCTATTCTTGGTATCCTATTAGGGTGTCAGCAGGGACAATGAGTACCAAAAAACGGTGGCTTGGGGATAAAAGCCACAGAAGTGTGGCTGAGTTCCAGCTTCCTTCAGCTTTTATCACAATCTGCATCTTGGAGCTAACATGCTTCCACCTTCCCTAAGCCTAGCCATTCAGGCAGACGCATTGCAAATACAAAGCAAGACATTTTTTAGTAGTGTAGTCCTAGTCATGATGCCTATGATAACGTCTTCTAGAGGAATACCCGAGAATTCGTGTTTTGGTTTTTGTCATCTTTTTCAAGATCTTTAAAATTCTCAGATGCTTCTGTTTCCCCTTAACCTCAATGCCGTCCAGAAATTAGTTCTTTTCCAAGCTGTTTCAATCTATGCTCCGTTGAAAACTGAATTTTATCTCTATCTACAAGGGAAGAGAAAACGAGATAAAAGATTGAAGATCAAAAAATGTAAACCCTGAAGGGGAAGGTAGGAAGTAGAAATGTTAGGATTGAAAGATAAGAGTGCATCAAGGGCATAGGAAATGTCTTAGGAAGTGAAGAAGGGGGGGAAACCCTGCCATAGGATGAAAATGAAATTTAAATTAAAAAAAAAGAGAGAGAAAGTCTGCAGTGTAGAAGCCTAGCATTTAATTACCATAATGCTCTTTTTCAAATGAGTAGAAGGATTGCTGCCGCTCTTTCTCTGTCTCCGCTCACCCTGACTTTGGGCTCTGGCTGCAGGAACAGAGTGAGACCCAAGGGAAGCCAGGGCACTGAATATTCCTATCTGCCTCTTTTCATTGGTGCTTTTCTTAGCAGCTGATTCTCAGGAAGGGAGGCTTTGTCAGAAACATACAACTACCCTCGTGCAGGGTGTAAGCTATGTAAGTCAGTTGTGAGGTCCGAGCAGGATGTTTCTGGGAAGGAAGTGTGCCAGTGAGACCAAACAAAAGCAGAGTTTATTCTCCCCCCAATTTTCTTTTCACTCAGTTCATCACTGGGAATATGGGAACTGGTGCGGGGGGTAGAGGGGGAGGATTGCTATGGGCCCTAACTTTGGAGTTTAGGCCACAGTGCTAAGTTTTTTCAGCAGCAAGCCTTTCCTCCCTACCTAAAATCTTACACCTGCTAGCTCTGGGTCATAAAGTGTGGGGAGGATCAAGGGCCAAGAATCCTGCCCTCCCCCTCTCTCAACCACATATTGCCTTTCAGCCCCCTTGGCTTCCCTAGAGGTCAAGGAAGAGAAGGGAAAAGGAGCTGAAGTGCCAGTCTGTTGAGATTAGCTCTGCTAATGGGTTTAGTAGGGAAGGAGACTGAAGCTGATTGTGAAATGTGATTTTAAAATTCCCTCCAGGTGTGGGAATGGAGGCGTTTGGTGCTTCTTTGCCACCCTCTTCCCCCTTGATCACAAGTTATACTGAGGCCTCGGAGGGTCACAGGCTCATTTGCTGACAGAGAAAAAGTCACAGGGCCATAGTCTTAGAATTAGAATGTACCTCAGAGGCCTCTCCTCCAACCTTCTCTCACTTTACAGGAAGTATAGTGACCTGTCCATAGTCAAACAGCTGGTGTAAAAGTGGAATTTAAAACCAGGACTTGTAATTCTAGAACCCTAGTCCTTGTAATTAGTGATAAGAACACTCAGTCACAAATGACCCAAGGTTTGGTTTCAGGAGAGCTCTTGTGGCGGGAGGTGGGGGGGGGGGTGGTATTAGGAATTCTTGGACTTGGGGGTGAGGAAACCTGGGTGTGAATTCCCACTCTTGACACTTACCAGTTATATGAAAGTCAGTTTCCTTTTCTCAACCTGAGTTTCCTCATCTGTGAAAGGAGGATAATGATACTTTCAGTCTTTTTTTTTTCAGTTGTATCCAACTCTTCGTAACCCCATTTAGGGTTCTCTTGGCAAAGATACCCGAGCGGTTTGCCGTTTCCTTCTCCGGCTCATTTTACAGATGAGGAAACTGAGGCAAAAGAGTTAAGTGACTCGCCCAGGGTCACACAGCTAGTAAGTGTCTGAGGCTGGATTTGAACTCAGGTGGTCCTGACTCCAGGCCTGGCACTCTATTTACCTGCGCCACCTAACTGTCCCTAATGTTACTTGCACCTAGTTATTTACATGTTATCTCCCTCCATTAGGACGTGAGTTCCATGAAAGCAGGGACTGATTTTTCTTTTCTGTATATCCATGCTCAGGGTTAAAACATAAGTACTTAACACATGCTTGTTGACTGACTAGCTGGTGCCCTCACAAAGTTATTGTGAGGTGAAGCATTTTTCCAATGCAGAAACATGATAGAAATTGGGGGTATTATTCCAGAGGCTAGCCCTCTATCCATCCCACTCCCAGACAGTCTGTGAAGGCTGGGGCCCACAGCTTACATTTCATTCCCCAGCAAGCAGCTGCCCTTCATTTGACGGGATGTTTGACATTTATGGTTCCTGCTTCTGGTAATCCTGAAGTCATTATAATTTGGGCAGCAGCTGTTGTGATGGGTTTTTTTCAACATTCCCCCATTGGGGCAACTAATGTAATTTTGTTTCTTAATTGTTATAAATAAGTCTCCAGCTGCCAAAGATTGATAGACTCTACACAAACCAATAGACTAATAATAGGTTTCACTACCCATCCAGGAATGGCATATAGCAGGAGTGGAGAGGCGGTATGAACTCCCTAACTTCCCTTTGGAAATGATTTTACTATTTTCAAAATGGTTCAGAATTCTACTGGATGATGCTTTGCAGATGAAGGGGCCCAGAGACCAGAGGTGGTGTCCAACCCTGAGCTTTAAGTGGCCTGAAAGAAGCACCAGGTGGTAGGGAGCCAGATGAAAAGTCAGGAAATAGGGTTCTAGTCCTAATTCTGATGCCCGTCCTATTGACTTTGCTATGTTTTGGTGAGGATCAAACATGACAAATGACAGGTCTAAAAGCCTTTTGTAAAGTATGAAGCACTGTACAACTGTGAGCTTCGATTCTTATGGCAACTGAGAGCCTATTTATTCCACTTCGGTTTTGATCTAGTAGGCCAGTTAGACCTGATCCTCACTAGCTGCTAGTGCCTCCCCTCTCAAAATTACTCATATTTATTTGGTATATATTTTGCATATAGTTACACATATACATCCCTCAATAGAATGTAAGCTTCTTGAGGGATTGTTTTCACCTGGCACAGTATCTGTAACTGTATGTAGGTTCTTGATAAATGCTTATGAACTAAATAAATAGTTCCAAATTCTCTTTAAAGGAACTGGACAGAGCAATTTAAAAGATGTATGGGTACTGAAGCAGCTAGGTGATGGAGTAGATTGAGCACTGGCCCTGGAGTCAGGAAGACCTGATTTCAAATCCAGCCTCAGACACTTACTAGCTGTGTGACCCTGGGCAAGTCACGGAAGGAAGGAAGGAAGGAAGGAAGGAAGGAAGGAAGGAAGGAAGGAAGGAAGGAAGGAAGGAAGGAAGGAAGGAAGGAAGGAAAAAGAAAGAGAAAGGAAGGGAGAGAGAGAGAAAGAAAGAAAAACAAAGAAAGAAAGAAAGAGAGGGAGGAAGGGAGGTTGATTGCATGAGCACTGTGGGAAGTTGAAGGGGAATGGGAACGATCTTGACTCATGGTTTCATTAATATAGGGAACTCCCAGTAAGGAGAAAATGCCCTTTACCAATGTAGTTCAGCAACTGTGAACACTGCTTGTAGTTTCAGCTAGTCACCTGGGACAGAGAGATCGAATAGTTTTTCCAGGGTTATATGGCCATTATGGGTCAGAAGCAGGACCTGACCAGGAGGCAAGCTCACTTTATCCACTGGGTCAGGCTGTTTCTACTAAATTATACAGATGCGTGAGTCACTAAATACTCAAAGCCTTGTTGTGGCTTGGAAGTGACCCTATGCTCTCAAAGGAAACAGGGGTTCCAGCAGAGCCTTCCAAGCTTCAGAGATTGAGTACAGACCTACTGAAGAGCCAAAGTTGGCCCTAAGGCAATGAAATTTTCAGCTTTGGATACTGTTAAAAACCAACTGCTAGGTTAGAGAGGGATGGAAATCTGAATTGGTGCAGGGATTACCCACAGTGATGAAAAATCACAGATCCTTGAAGCAAGGAAGTAAATACATGAGTGAATATGTGAGAGGCTTGGAGGCAAAGAGTACATCTGTAACTGTTTGGATCACTTTTTTAAAACGTCTTTTCTGTTTTCTCCCCCACCACCCAACCCCAGCAGTTTTTTCGATTCCTTATACTAGACCAGCTGTTATTTCTTCCTTCCTTCCGGTGAAATCCCGGACTTCAGGGGAACATCGGAGGCTAGGATGAAAAGGACTGTCTGCCTCTAAGGTCACAGCATTTGCACTTGGGTTGAAATCGCAAAGGAGAGGGAATGAGGCAAGGATCAGGAGTAAAGGCTTTGGTTTAGACCTCCACAGGGTGGAGCAATAGTCCCAGTGCGGGGAAAAATAATGAAAGGTAAGGCAAACAAACAGATTTGTAGCCACATACAGTGCATTTGAAAATCTTTCTTCGATGTGGAAAAGTTCCTTTGAATACTTGATTTACAGATTCAACACAGCCAGAAGCTGTGGACATTTAGAGCAGTGCAATGAAATTCCCACTTCCAGAACTCCTAAGTTGATAGGTGATTATAGCATATGAACACACACACAGAGTCAAGATAGACCCTGACAGCTTGACACCCTCCCTGCCCCTCCCCCAACTTTTTGCCTTAAGAGATAGGTTTTTAAAAAATTGCAGTGACAAGAGCCCTGCATCTGGAGTCAGAGATCCTGCGTTGGCATCTTGGCTCTGCCACTTGTTAAGTTATATGACCTTGGAAAGGTCACTTAATCTCTCTAGGCCCCAGTTCCATTCCCTGTGAAATGAGGGCATTTGATTTAGATGATTTCTAAGGTCTCTTCCAATCACCTTAAAATGTATGATCCTTTGATCTCTCATTCTGTTTTATAAATTTGACTTTGGGGTAATTATTCTTTAAAGACAAGCTGCCTTTTATTTCCTCACCCCAGCAGGTTTCTGCAGGTTCACAGAAGTATGTTTCTAGCCCAGACAGGCTAGGGTAAAGTTGTAAAGCATTACAGAGTCATAGAATGTTGGAGCTGAAAGGGACTTTTGGGGGGCTGGGGGAGGCCATCTCATCCAGCCCCTTCCATTTTATAGATAATGACATGGAAGGTGGGCAGTCACTTGGCCAAGCCCACAAACCTAGTTAGAAACAAAGCTGGAATCCAGGTCATGTGACTGAATTCAATTCAGTACACATTTAGTAAGTGCCTATGGTGTGCAGAACGTTGAGTTTAAGGAAGACACTGAGCCTGTGGTTATGAAGTTTACAATCCAGTAGGCAGATGCAAGGCATACAAAAATAATGAGAGTGCCAAAGACCTTCGAGAAAAGCTCGCTGTGCATTGTGGAAGGGAAAAGGTCAGAAATCAAGGAAGACTTGCCTTGAAAAAGGTAGCATTTGAGTTGGACTTGAAATGTTAAGTAGTGAAAAGGGGAGGGAGTGGGGAAATTACTAGACATAGAAAACATCATCAGTCAATACGCAAATCCATCTTAACCTTCTCTGCATCAAGGCAGATTCTTCTCTAAATGAATTCTCTTCTCACTCACCATAAAAGCTGTTCTTCACATTCTCTTTCCTCCTCAAGCCTCCCACAACTCTCTTTACAATCCCTGTCTCTTAACTAAGGATAATGTATTTTATTTGATGGAGAAAGTTGTATTCCATATGAGCTTCCTCTTCTCCCTTTGACATCATCTTCTCCTCCCTCCTCCCTTTTCCCCAGTTTCCAACAGAGACTTGGCCTTCTTTCTCCCTCTTTTCCTTGGGATGGCTGCTCCCTCTCCTTTCATGACTGCATCCCAGGTTGGACTATCTTTCCCCAGCCTCCTTGACTTTCTCCTATTTGCTTCAGAATTCCTTTTCCTCTGATACCTCTTCCTTATACACTTATCCCCAGCTCTCCCTAGTCTTTGCCTTCTCTCTCTCCAATGTACTCCCTAGAACCTTCCTTCATTCTTTCTTTAGATTAAATTTTGGGTTTTGCTTTGTAATGAACAAAAATCTGTTTTTTCCTTCTTCCCACACACATCAAAAAAAAAAAAAAGAAAAATCTCTAGGAACAAATATTCATAGTCAAGAAAAACAAATTCCTGCTTTGGTGGTGTTCAGAAGCTATGTCTCATTCTGCACCTTGGGTCTATCATCTTTCTGTTTGGAGTTGAGTAACATACTTCATTACCTATCCTCTGGAATCATGGTTGGTCATTGAGTTCTTCAGGGCTTTCAAAGTTGTTTACTTTTTCAGGGTTGTTGTTATTGTATAAGTTGGTTCTGCACATTTTCCTCTGCATCAGTTCATGCACATCTTCCCAGGTTTCATTGAAACCATCCCTTTCATCATTTCTTTTAGCAAAATGATATTCTACCACATTACCATTCCCTAGTTGATGGATACCTAACCTTGTTCTCTGGGATCCCTTTCAGGTATGGATCCTGTGATCTTGTGAATATGAAACTGCATTTGTAACTAGAAACAAAAATTCAGATAGCAGTTGTACAAATAAATTAGTGCTGTTAGACAACTATGCAGTTGGAATCTGAGATCTGAATTGAAGTTACTATTAAAGAAATTGACATAAAGGAAGTACCAAAGGAGCTATATATCCAGCCCCAAGGTGCCCTTTTCCTAAGGGTTTAAATTCCCATTTTGAGATCCAATGTGGACGGGCATGTTCCTGCTTTTGTCACAGTTTTTGACCTTTCGTAAGTTGGCACAATACAAGACATAATGGATACCAGCAGTAAGAAGTGAGTGAACTCAGGAGGATGTGTCAAACATTGTATTAGGAAGCTGTGTGTGAACAGGATTTTGGGGGGAGGCGCTCCCTCTTTTATTCTCATGGCTATTTCTATTCCATGAGCTGGCATGAGTTTGCCCCACAACCAATCATCCTGATAAAGCACCCTGAGCTGCCTGACATGTCTGATGACATGCTTGGCAAGGATCTTTCACTTTCCAAAATAATAGTGAACACTGAGTAAATGATAGGCCAGAGGGTGAGCAGGAATAGAAACCTGGCTGACCTCTCATTCCTTTGAGACTACTGGGCTCTAATTTTTGTCCTAGGGGTTCACTCTACATCCTGCCTGTCTGGGGCATAACTCACAACCCGATTGTTGGAAGGCAGCCCACCCCCCAAATAGCAGCTGGCTTTTACACCCTCTGCAGCAATGCAGAGATCAGCCCAGGCAGTGGGAGCCCAGGAAAAGGCATTGCTAAATGGGAGGGCACTAGATTGGAGCTCAAGGGACCGAGGTTCAGATTTCAGCTCTTCTACATGCTCCCTGAAGTAAGTGGACAAATCACTCAACTTTTCTGGGCCTTGGTTTCCTCATCTTTAAGGTGAATGGAATTAGACTGGAGGACTGGAAGTCCCTTCCTACCCTAAATCTTGATTTTCTGATCACAAGCATGAAGTAGAACTATGGTCCTTGTTACAGTGGGCCCTGGATTAAGCAATATCACCTGAGATTGATTTAATACAAACACAGGACTTCCAAACTCTCCATCCATCAACCCCATTTCATTGGTAACATCTGTTGGACTCAAAATGAGATGATGTATGCAGAATGCTTTCCAGACCTCAAATCACTATATTACTGCCAGCTGTAATTATTTTTAGTGGGGGGGGGGGGGGAGGTTAAATACAACATTATTGACATTATTACAATAATTGACACATAGCCCTCCCTACCCCCAATTAGAGGTTAGTACTTCCCAATCTGCATTAGATGTAGATCTAGTCCAGTATACACCAAACCCACAAAGGAGCCATAACAACTTACATAGATGTTACATCGAGGTTTACAAAATACTTTCCCTAAAACAAATCTCTGAGAATCAGCTAGGAGAACAGTATGGCATAGTGAGCCCTAGATTTGGAGGCAGCAAGCCTGGGTTCAAATCTTGAACCTACCATTCGCCATCTCTGAGACCATGGGCAAATTCTCTGCATCCACATTTCCTCAACTAGACCATGAAGAATTTGCACTAGATGATTTGTTAGGGCCCTTTTAGCTTGAAAAGATATGGTGGAGGTAGAACAAGTATAGCCCCAGGGCCTCACCTTCAAGTGTGCTCCACCCCTAGTAGTTAGTCTGGGTCAAATGAGCTCCCACTATAATTCTTTTACCAAACCAACTGGAAGACATATTAGTTCAAACAAAAATATATTAAAGAAAACACATACCAGAATAAGCTTCTAAGGAAATTCCCCCATACACAGATAAAGAAGCACATTTTCCATGGATTCCAACTCATTGAAAAGAAAAGGGAATGAGTGACACCAAGGCAACATGCATTTTTTTTTTAATAGGGCTGTGTCCCAACTGGAATCTGCTTCCATCAATAACCCCACTGCTTCCTCTACAGATAAGCTCATGTCACCCAACTGTTGCAACAATTCGGCTAGCAGCTGCTGTGGGGAGTATAAAATCAACAACAACCAGCTCACAGAACGCTGCAAAAGCCCAGGTTCTTTTGATCTGCTTTACTAAGGAAAGCAAGGTTAAGGAGTTAACACGTTTCCTTTAATCCAGCATACAAATATCACTCACTTAGTTCAGGGGAAAAGTCCAGCACCCTGAACTTCAGAGCAAATACAAATACAAAGATACATTAAAAACAGACCAAATCACAACTCATAGTTACCAAAAAGCGTCAACATTTGAGTTCATGAGCCAGGGAGCTCAACAACGGCTGGCCCAGAGTCACACGCCACTCCTCCTGTGGATCAGAGCTCTGAGAGAGAGAAAGCCAATCCCTGGTTTTATATCTTTTTGAGGGTCAAGGGTGAGTCACACATGCGACTCACCCAAGTGACCAAAAATCATCACAAGGAGGCATCTTAAACCCACATGGTCTAAAAGCCTCTGATGTCCCAAACATGCCACTCAAACCCATGTAAACTAGGCCCTCCCCTGAGGCAAGGAGGTCACCAAGGACTCCCAATCTAATCAAGGAAACAAAGGCCAAACTCTTCAAGGGCCCTTGGTTGAACTGAGTGCTAAGAGCCCATTTTGATTGCCAACACACCAACTAATCAGGTGATGCATTAAGCCAGAAGTCTTCACCTTTTTTGAGCCATGAACTCCTTTGACAGTCTGGAGAAGCCTATGGACCCTTTCTCAGAGTAACGGTTTTTTAAATGCATAAAATAAAATACAAAAGATTACAAATGGAACCAATTAAATTGGAAGATGTAATTCTTTTCCCCATACAAGTTCATGGAACCCCTGAAATCTATCACCAGGTTAAGAAGCACTGGTAGAGGCTGCTAGGCTGTTTTGATAGGTTGTTCTTTCTCCTGCTCTGGATATCTGCACCCAGACTGTTCTCTGATACCATTTGCTAGTGTTTTGAGGTTGGACAACCATTCTGCTGCTTTCTGCTGTCATGTGGCCTTTTCTCTTTCTGTAAGAAAGGGGTTTCAGCTATTTTAGCACATAGCCTCATGTACTCTCTATTTGGATGTATATATGTGATATAAACCCCAAAGCCACAGCCAACCATCAAAGGCCTTCTTACATTAAATAACTCTCTGGTTTTTCCTGAGCTGCCATTCCATAACTTAGAGTAAGAAAATTCTTTTCAATTCTTTGCCCCTCCTGTAATGTTGGTGATGGTCAGTGCAAATTATCAAGGGAGCTGTAATGACAAGGTTCGAGTGGGGCTGGTGATCTCTGTTTGATTTTTTTCTTCACACCAGTACCCAAGAACTAGGGGTCTGGTTCTCTTATGTATTCCAGTGATTGGGGAATATAAAATCTTATCAAACTCAAATATGTTAATAGTGACATTTCTCAGAGTATTTGCATTTAGAAAGAGTATAGAGATGAAAAGTAATTTATCATATTTAAGCGTTTGTTAAGTGCCTACAATGTAATACAAGTACAGGATACAGGTCTAGTCATAAAAATACAGAAGTGATGTAATCTCTGGCCTCACAAAGCTTACATTCTAACAGATGGATACAAAATGTTCACATATAAGTAAATGCAGAATACGTATAAAATGGTGTTTGGAAATGGATTCTAAGGCCTAGATCAATCAGGAAAGACCCCAAAAAGGAGGTGGCATGTGAGCTAATTGTTGTAGGTAACTAATGATTCCAAAAGGGAGAAGTGACAAAGATGAGAATCCCAGGCACGGAGGACAGCCTGTTCAAAGAAATGGAGGAGGCAGATGGAATGCATCTATGAATGTATAAGTATGTTAGTTTGCTTGGACCATGGAGTATGTGAAAGGAAATGATATGTGATCAGCCTGGAGCCAAATGGTGAAGCCCTTTTAAATGCCACAGAGAGATCTGGAAATGATTGAGGGAAAATCTGTTGACTCGTGGAGCTTGATGGGGGGGGGGGCGCACGCGGGTAAAGAGTCAAGAGACCTGAGTTCAAGTCCCAACTCCAGCACTTAATAGCTATGTAATGATATACACGTTATTTTTATTCGTCTGCTTCCTCATCTGTAAAATGGAGATGATACTACTCATACCATTATTTATTCCACTGAGCTGTTGTAAAGAGAATATTTTATAAATCACACAATTATTATAAATATGAACTGTTATCATTCCTGAGACATTGTCTGTTTCACCCATATTTAAGGGTCTTGGCATCTTAGATTCAGACATGGAAGGGATTTAGGTGATCCCTTAACACAACCTATTCATTTTACAAATAAGGAAATGGAAGCCCAGACAGGCAACAACCCCAGGGTAATACTCATAGTCTAAGTGTGAGAAGAGATCTTGTGTAGCCTAATCACTTTACAAATGAGGAAACTGGGCCCTGATGGGACAGCAGAGCCGAGCTTTGAAGGCAAGCCCTGTAATTGGAAGTGCATTGCTTCACCACACTGGCAGGATGAGACTGCCTCCCCCCTCCCCCAGCTTTGAAAAGTTCTGAGTCACTAGAGATTTCCCTTCTTTACTTTTTATAATAAATAACGATAAACTAGCATTTACATAGCATTTTAAGGTTTGCCAAAAGCTTTCTCCTGGATCCGGTGACACTAGCCTCCTCGGTATTCTTTAAATAAGACGCGCCATCTCTCTATTCCAGGTGTTTTCACTAGCTGTCCTCCATCCCTGAATGGTCTCCCTCCTCGTCTCTGCCTCTTAGCTTCCCCGGCTTTCTTCAAGTCACCGCTGAAATCCTACCTTCTACAGGAAGCCTTTCCCAATTCCTCTTATTCTAATACCTTCCCTCTGTTGATTATTTCCTATTTATCCTGTATATGGCTTTTCAATATACAATTCTTTGCATGTATTCTTCCCCCATTAAGCTATGACTTCCTCAAGGATAGGGACTATCTTTTGCCTCTTTTTGGCTCCCCAGAGCTTAGCACGTGCCTGACACATAGAAGGCACTTAACGTCTATTAACTGCCTGACATATGTTAATTCATCTGATCCTCACAATAGTGAAGTAGGCGCTATTTTTATCAACCCCTTTTTATAGATGAAGAAACTAATGCACAGAAATGTTAAATAACTTACCCAGGATCACACAAAATTCAAACTCGGGATTTCCTGGCTCCCTGTCCACTGATCTACTTAGCTCCCCTCTTTCCTTGGTACTTCCTGAATGAACAACATCGTGGTGTCCTAGTTCCATTGCCAGCAGCAACAATCATAAGAGGGAAAAGTTAAGAGAGCTGCCAGTGATGGTTGACTCTGCAGTGCCTGAGGTGCCCACTGTCTGAATTAGAAGATTCTCTTTTAAGGAAACTTCCCCCTGTGAAGTAGTTGACCTCTTGCTATCTCCATTTTGTTACCGACACTGGGAGCATGTTTACTATGATAGAATAGTTTCCATGCTGGGTAGAACTTTGGGGAATTGTACCTTGGACCAAGTTTGTTTTATCTGTAGCCAGGGGTGGGCTGGAGTCAGTGAGAACCAGCTTGCACATGGGATCCTTTTTATACCTAGGAAATCTGCAAATGCTACAAATTAGGGCTTGATTTATTATTGTGTTTGTAAAAAGGTCATGGAGAAAAAGTCGTTAATGTTTGAAGCTTGTCTCTCGTACAATTTTTTTTGAAAGCCAGATGTTAAATATTTACCAGCACACCGCTGCCTAGAACAACAACAAAGGCTTGTCACATGTTAGCTATGATGATGATGATGATGATGAGGAGGAGGAGGAGGAGGAGGAGGAGGATGATCCCCAAGTGTGTTTGCCAATACTTCCAGCCTGATGAGCTTCCCATGCAATACCCCTTAGGCCTTATATTCAATTCATCCCCTTCAGCAAATGACAGTCAGAAAGTTAGTTGCTCCTCCTACTAAACCACATTCCTTATCATTTTAATGATTTGGTCAGACTGCCATTTCCCATCCTCTTTTGTCTTCACCCTGCATTCACTATTCGCCAGTTGTACCAATCACTTGTACCAATGCTTTCCATTTCCTTAGCATTGGTGCTAACATCTAACATCTATGATGTAAATGAGTCTATTCTTTCCTACTCTGAAGCCTGAATGTATTACCCATATACAGACAGAAAGCAGGATGTGCCTGGACTCTGTGCCATAGAACAGGACCCAGAAGTGCCACAGCCAATTTGGCTTTTCCTAATTGATTACTTTTTTTTTTTTTTTGCTACTTTCAGGTATGATCATACTTTACTTCTCTGCCTAGGCACAGTGAAAGAGAGAACTATGGGAGAACACATTCTTTTTCTTCTTAACCCCATTTGCTGTTGGTTTGCCAATACCATCAAATTGACCATTCCCCAATGGAACCTGCTGGGGACATAACCTGAGACTAAGTGGGATGGGGATTTAGCAAAAGTAGGGGGGGAAATGTTCATATATATTTGTTGTTTCTGTGTTTGCAGAGTTCGTCTAGTAGAAAGAGGATCTCCCCACAGTTTGCCCCTCATGGAATCAGGAAAAGTAAGTATTCAAAAAGGACATTGTAACACAATAGCAAGTTAGAGGGTGTGTACCCAAAAAGGTAATGTCACTAAATGCTGAATACCTTTGCAAGTGGAGACTCTGACCCATGAAATCTCATGTAATAATTACAATGATAATTGATAATTAGAAGAGCCACTGTTAGTCCAGCCCTTTCAGGTTCCCCTTGCCCTAGTGGCTACACAACAATACAAACTACTACTTGTCCACTAGATACTGAACCATGAACATCTAATCTACTCTGATGAGGTCAGAGTGATTTGTTCTGGCTTCATCACCTCAGACCTCTATCAAGTGGGAAGTATTCCAGAAGGTTCTGTGTTCTGTACCGAAAGATCTTCTCACCTGTCTCTGTTCTTTCATTTTGAATTAACTGAAACTTAGCATCTTGCGTCCTGAGACTTTGCTTTCTTCCTCTCAAACGTCGCATCATTTGAGCTTTTTCTAATCAACAATGTTATGCACCAGCATCTCTTGCTTTAAATATGCTCTCCCACAAAAGTTGGTTTGGTAGCAACTCTGCATTAGAAGAATCCCTCAATAAAGTGAGTAGACAAGTTGATAAAAAGGCAGGGGAAAAGGGAGAATGCAGCTAGTTGTTGGTGCAGTGGATAGAGCACCAGACCTAGAGTTTAGAAGACCTGAGTTTCAATCGCATTTCAGACACTTCAATGTTGTGTGTAACTCTAGGCAAGTCCCTGTTTTCACAACTGAAAAAGGAGATACTAATAACGCCTCTCTCACAGGGTTATTATAAAGATCCATTGAGGTAATACAGGTGAAGGCCAACCTACTAGCCATTCTTATTTTGAGTATTCAATAAATATAGCAGATAGGGTACCAGACTTGGAGTCAAAGGACCTGGTCCTGCCACTTATTCTTTGGATGAGTCTGAAGAAGTTAATCAATTTCTTTTATGCTCCGGTCCTTCATCTGTATGATGGAGTTGAATTAGATAACCTCTAAGGTCTGTCACTTTAAATTTGTGATATTGTTATTGTGAAATCCTGTTTGTGACAATGGGCAAGTCATTTAACCTCTGATGCTCACTTTCCTTATCTGTGAAATGGGCATAATTATACCTACATCTATAGGGTTGTTACCCTTGGTGCTTTAATATTAATGTTATCATTAATATTATTATGTGCATGGCACTGGGGTAAATGCTGAAGAGCATATAAGGAAGAAAAACAATCTCTACTTGAAGGAACTTTCTAGAAGGATAAATAATAGCTAACATTAGGTATGCAGAGTATTTCCTATATAGTCTCTCATGTGATCTTCACAGTACCCCTGTGAGATAGATGTTATTGTTATTATTATCATTTTATAATTAAGGAATTATATATAGAATATATTTAATATAATTAAGGAGTAAAGAAGGAGGTTAAGTGACTTATCCATAGTCATGCAGCTAGTAGGTATCTGAGGCCACTCTTGAACTCAGGTCTTCCAGACTCCAAGTCCAACCCACTGCTTCTAAAGCAGAGGTTCTTAAACTTTTTTTTGTATCATGGACCCTCTGTCAGTCTGATGAAGCCCATGAACCCCTTCTCAAAATCATATTTTTAAGTGCATAAAATAAATTATGTAGTAATTACAAAAATATATTGAAATACGGTAATGAAAATTTTTTTTTATAAAAACAAATCCATGGCCCCTCTGTTCTAGTGAGATGGGTACACAAATAACTATGATATAAATTAAAGCGTGGCAAATGTACAGAAAAGGTCAGAGTCAAACATGTGATTTAGGGAAGGACAAAACACTTCTGACTAGAGGTAGTAAACTTCAGAATGTTAAGGCATAGCAGATACAAGTACTAACCCTAATGGGAATTATGTCCCTATTTCATAGACATTCCTTGCACTTCAATCAGTCAATCAATAAGAATTCATTAAGTACTTACTATGTGCCAGGCACTGTGCTAAGTATTGGGGATGCAGAAGAGGCAAAAGACAGTTCCTTCCCTTGAGGAGTCTACAATTTAATGGGGAAGACAACATGCAAAGAAATAAATACAAACAAGCTATACATAGGATAAGTAGGATGTAATTAACAGAGAGAAGGCACTAGAATTAAGAGGGGGTGGGAAAAGCTTCCAGTAAAGATGGGACTTTTGTTGGGACTTAAAAGGAAGCCAAGGAGGTCAGTAGTCAGAGTGGAGGAGGGAGAGCACACCACGCATGGAGGACAGTGAGAGAGAGAAAGCCCAGAGCTAAGAGATGGAGAGGCTTGTTTGTAGAACAGCCAGGAGGCCAGTATCGCTGGATCTAAGAGTACATTTCAGGGAGTGAAGCATAAGAAAACTGAAAACAGAAGAGAGGGCTAGGTTATGGAGGGCTCTGAATGCCAAACAGCACATTTTGTGTTTGATCCTGGAGACAACAGGAAATCATTAGACTTACTGAGTCAGCATTGGGGGTAGAGGGTCACATGCACTTTAGCGGCTGAGTGAAGAATGGATTGGAGTGGGAAGAGACTTGAGGTGGGCAGACCCATCAGCAGCCTATTGCAATAATTCAGGCATGACAAAGGTGAAGTTGACAGACTTCATGTCCGACAGATTTGGATAGGAGAGGTGAGAGAGAGCGAGGAGTTGGGGGAATGACTCATGGGTTTCAAGCCATGTGTTGCCCTCCATAGTAATAGAGAAGGAAAGAAATATAATAAGTTCTACTTCAGACATGTCAAGTTTAAGATGGCTACTGGGCATCCAGTTGGATATGCAAGGTTGGAGGTCAGCAGAAAGGTTGGGGCAGGATAGGTAGATTTGAAGATCATGGGCATAGAAATAGTAATCAAACCCATAGGACTTTAGAGAGATGATAAGATCACCAAGAGAAGTCATATAGAGGGAAAAGAGAAGAGGGCTCAGCACAGAACCCTGTGTGTGGTGTCCCTAGAAACTTTAGAGAACAGAGTATCCAAGAGGAGAGCTAGCGATCAATGGCATCACAGGCTGCAGAGAGGACAAGGAGAGTAAGGCTTGGGAAGAGGCCTTTGGATTTGGCAGATAAGAGATCAGTGCTAACTTTGGAGAGAAGAGTTACAGTGTAATGCTAAGGTCAGATTCCTCTTCTGGTCATTCAGAGACAATTACCACACACACACACACACACACACACACACACACACACACACAGTACAGCTAAGGAGATCTTAGTGATCACTTAATGCAGCTCAATTATTTTATGGATGAGGCAACTGAGATCCACACAGGTTAAGTGTACAAGTGTACATTTGCCCAAATACACTCAAGGATTAAACCAAGGACCTGGGATAATGGGTTTTAGTCGGCAAATGATCTTCTTTTAAGACCTGCAGTTACATAAAATGAATGAGCAGCATGGTATAGTGAACAGAACACAAAATATGGAGTCTGAAGACTTGGAGTCCTGGATCCAATAATTATTAACTTTCATAACTATGAACAAGTTATTTTTACCCTTTGAATCGGTTTCCTCGTGTGTTAAATGGGGATCATGACATTGATCCTGCCTACTTCTCAAGGCTGAGGAAAATGCTTTGCAGACTATAAAACTGCATAGAAACGTGTGCAATTATTAATTATCATTACAGAATTTTTGATTATCAGTTTGGCATTTTGTATAACAAGATCATGTGAAATGAGGGTTGCCTATTTATTCATTTACTGAAATTGAAACATTTTAGAGTATATTTTTTTAAAGGTAATGTATTTCTTATGCATCATGAGAAATGTATTGCGTAGTTCTAGACTCGGGCTCATCAACTTTCAAAAAGGAAAGAAACTACCCTTAAAAAGGATAGCTCTAAGAATATGCATATCTAGCATCAGTGTAGGAATAAATGTGTTTTCTTGTTTGTATCCTTTACCTATTTGCATGCCCGCCTTCCTCTCCTCTCCTTCCCTTCTTTCCCCCCTTCTTTCCTTCCTTCCCTTCACCTGGATTTTGCTTCTGTCTCTCAATAGATCCTCCCTGGAGTCCGTATCATAATTGCAAATCCAGAAACAAAAGGACCGTTGGGAGACTCTCATCTAGGGGAGGTAAGTAATAGAATTTGTCTTTTTCAAGGCCTTCCCTCTAAGACTAATTTTTCCTTTTCAGACACACATATTCTATTCTCCTTGTATCCAGGGAGGACCTTTTCACACATGCATTTGATCTCTAATTGGATCCTCATGAATGAATGAGAGACTGAGCCAACAAATAGCCCCCAAAGGAAATGGAGCTTGGGAAAAGAACTACAAAGTCTGATTTGATCAGATCGGGAATACTTGACAGAAAAATCTGTTAAGCTACATATAAGTCTGAAACAGAGTCACATCTCTTCCTTAGAATAACAAAATGTCAGTTTCTTAAGGGGGTGCCATGAGATGCTTTATGTGAATCAGTAATGATTTAAACACACCTTTGGCTATAATAATGCACAGGAACTGAAGGGGTGTGTCTGTGAGAATCTCTTTACTCCTCACCTCCCTAGACACATTCTCCTCCCTCTTGATTCTCATATGTCTGCTGCCCTTGCTGGAAACTCCTCATATGCAAAAGAGATATAGGAAGGTGACTGAAAATAATGATGCTGCAATTTAGAACTGAGACACAGTTTAGCACTTAGGAAATAATGACCAGTGTACTAATTAGAATGCAAATGATATCATTTCTTATTTCAGGTCATAAAATAAATGTCCTTTAAAATGTGCAGTTTATACTGGAGGATAAAATCTAGTATTTATAATTTATTTGGGGAAACTAGCCATGAGGGAGATAAACCTTAAACATCTTACTTAATCCGGTTTTTTTTTCTCTCGGAATAACTCTCTAATTTGTGATCAGATGTCATTTCCTAAGCTCCTTTTCCTCAAGGAGCTTTTATTGGCTCTGTTCCTTATTCATATGTGAAGATCTCTACAGAGTTTATAGAACTGCCCATGTATTTGAATTCAGGTCACAGGAAGGTCTTAAGAAAAATGCGTAGGTAACTTTCAGTGCCTACCACAGAACACCACAGTGTTGTGCATGACCACTGCTTGGAGTTTGGATGCATAAATGTGCAGTGCCAGGAGCCAGAAAATGTTGGCATGGTTTGTATCTTGAGAAGCAGAGTAATGAAATGGACAAAGCACTGAGCCTGGAATCTGGAAGATGTGGGTCCCATTCCTGCCTTGGAAACTTGCTAACTGTGACCCTGGGCAAAGTACTTCTTTCTAGGCTTCATTTCCTCACCTATAAAAATGAGGATGTTGGAATAGATGACCTCTCAGGTCTATTCCAACTCTTGAACTATGATCCTACTCTGCTCTCCTTCCCCACTTACAAAGTAGATGCATATTCTTGGTTAAAGAGGCAAGCCAGTTTGTCACCTTGCTCCAGCTGGGGTTCATTCTTGGGGTTCTTGGAATAACCAGTTATCAATCAACCGGCTGTATTAAGCACCTACTAATCTAGCTATATGCTGGAAGGATATCAAGACGCAAACACCCCTTGACTTAAAGAGGTAACATTCTATAGGGAGAGATAATATGTATGCATATACAAAAAAGAAGTAGAAAAAAGGATCCTCTTGAAAGTGGCAGTGTGATAAACAGGAAGTCCTTGGTTACCCTTCCCTCTAATACCTTAGTAGATCCTCCAGCAGCAAGAGCCCGGGATTCTTCCTGACCCCTACATCTGATTTCTCTAGGGTCCTGGGAAGATTGGGGATGCTTACCTAGCCCTGAGTCAGTCTCTTTTGGATACCACATACTGAGAAACTTGGGTATAGAATGTTAGAGTGGTAGGAGTAGGATGGTCTATTAGGCCATCCAGAGTTTTTATACTCCTTGAGACCATTCGTAACTCAGTAACTACGTCAAGAATTGGTTTCTACTTGCAGAATGATACACTTACCAGCCACAAGTGCTACAGAAGTTAATTAAGTAAGGGATCTGAATACAGTGAAAATCTAACTTTGGTAAAACAAAATTAGCAATCACACCAGGATACCTTGGAATATGCTTTTGTCCACTTGTATTTTCTTAAACTCCCATGGGGAGGGACCTTTGGGGGAGAGTTAGCCGATAAGATGAACGATACTTTTATTGCAGGAAGCTTTACATATTATAATACTCCGCAAAGCCTAGAGTGAGATTAATGAATCAGACTTTCTCAATCCAAGTAAACATTTAATTAGAATTCTTTTTTTTTTTTAAATAGTGAACAGTTTTCATAAAATATCTGCCTAGGTCAGTTGAATAAAGCTCTGGTCAATTTTATTTGTTTTGTTGTGTTTTGCTTAAACAGATCTGGGTTCACAGCGCTCACAATGCCAGTGGCTACTTTACTATTTATGGAGATGAATCCCTTCAGTCAGATCACTTTAATTCAAGATTAAGTTTTGGAGACACGCAGACTATTTGGGCTCGAACAGGCTATTTGGGATTCCTGAGAAGAACTGAGCTTACAGATGCCAATGGAGGTGAGCATTTTCATTCTGAGTCCAGTTCAGATAGTTTCCTCAGAACAGAATAGACAGATTCCCAAGCAGCTGGACCTTTGAGTAGTTCCCACATATGTCAGACCACTACTTTTCTCACCTTCCTTTGGACTCCCTCCCCCCCCCAAAAAAGAGCTAGTCCCATGCATCAAGGACTAACTGCCCATTTGCCCCTTCGGGTGGTCCACAATGAATAGACTGCAAAAGACCTTTGAGAAAGCACACATGCAAAAAATAACTATATTTGTGAAACATGAAGAATTCCTGTAGGAGACAAGTGTGCCCACTTAGGAGCTCACCAGTGTTAGGCAGTACACCATTTGGTATAAACTTCAGACTTGTTTACAAGAAGGCAGACTCCATTTAAAACTAATGAGGGCTCTTAAGCTATTTAATGCACTCCAAAGCATCTGCTTAAGGACTTGAATGTTTCCAAAACTCTGTATTAAAAGGGCTCCTGGTGCATGTTCTCCTTCCTGCTAACTCTGGACCCATTTCCCAACCTCCCCCCAAATGCCTGCCCCATATAGAATCTGGCCCTGAAGTTCCCACAGGACAGTAGCTGAGGTCCTGTCTGGCCCTGCGCCTTCCTCAGGGTAATTCAGCTTGTCATTGTCACCTGGGGAAAATGTCCCATACCCAGCCCTGACAAGACCATCTTCCCCAAATCTGACTGTAGTATAGAAAACGGTGTTTTCCAGCCATGGCTTAAGGGGGGGTGCTATACTGCCCTCTAGTGGATAGAATCAGACTTACCAGAGCTGTTTCCCCAGTTTTTTTTCTAGAAAGATGAGAAATGTGATTTTGAGAGGCGAGGAGACCACTTTGCAAGACAAATCAGCCAGAGAGAGAGGCATTGTGGCTTGTAAGTGAGCTGGAGCATATAGTTATCTACATGTCTCATTAACACCCAGATCACTCAGCCTGAAACAATCGCAGTACCTGGATATTTTGTCATCTCTGGTTAGTTTCGTTTCCTGACACCAAGACATTAACATGGCACTAAAAACTTAATGGGAGCTGAATGAACATGCTTAGAAAGTCCTTGATTCAACCAACAAATCACATCTGGAGTTCTGGAGAGAGATAAACTGTTTGGGTTTCAACAAGTTATTTAAGATTCCTATAAAAAAAAATCTAATTTGCAGATAGAAACAAGAGTTGAGAAGATACACATTGATCCAGAGCTGGATGGCCTTCCCAACAGAGATCCTTGATACTAGGTCACTAAGCCTATGTTTTGGGAGCCAGAAGCCATTCCTGCCCCCTTGCTTACCATGGTGTCCAAAGAATCCCAGGGCTGTACCACCCCTCTACAGGAATGTAGAGGGATATTAATAACCATGCATGTCTAATGTCTTAGTATCATGTATTAACCAAGGGAAGATTTGTTTTCCTAGAGGATGCTGGTGGTATGATGGCCTGGAGTCAGAAACACCTCTATTCAAATCTAGCCCCAGATACTTAGTAGCTGTGTGACCCTGGTGCAAGCCCCTTAATTTCTGTTTGCCTCAGTTTCCTTAGCTGTAAAATGGGGATCATAAAAGCACCTACCTCACAGGGTTGTGAAGATCAAACGAGAGAATATTTTTAAAAGAGCCTGGCACACAGTAGATACTATATAAATGCTTGTTCCCTGCTCTTCCACTTCAGTCATAAGTTGGTCATTTTTCAAAGGGAGGCCTTCATTTACCACTTAAAAGATCAAGGATATATTTCTTCACTTTCAAAGAAGCACATAGGACTTTGTTTTATTGTTATTCCTAAATGGGCTGAGGATAAATCCCTTAGTGTGAGCCCTCAAAACACAGCATCTCCTGAGTTAAATAGAATCTGGCCACAACATGGTATCAACATGGTAGATGACCAGACAGGAAGTCATTGCCTCATTGTCCTGACTCTGTCAATAACCGCCCCATAACTTTGAACAAGTCCCCTGCTCTTTCTTGGTCTCCGTTTCCTCATGTGAAAAAGTGTTTGGTGTTAAGCCAAATGATCACTAAGGTTCCTTGGACTCATCAGAAGCAGAAGGAAAAAAAAACTGAACATGTTAAGTACCCATCAGGGGTTTGGTAGAGTGTAGTAACTGGTGGAGAAAAAAAATAAAGATGATCCTTCCCATCTCAGCCCTGAAATCTTAAGAGAAATTAGACATGAGTAAAGACCAGCATTATTGGGGGGTAGGGAGGGAAAAGGGAGGAAGATTCTCTAAGATGCTGAAAACAAATTCCAGGCATCTTCAATTAAAGGATTTCACAGTATAGAGTGTTAGATTTGGAATTAGGGGACCTGCTTTCAAATCCTGATTCTGCCATTGATTGGCTGTGTGACCTGGAGCAGGTTACATCTTTCTGGCCCTCATCTTCCTCATAGAAAATGAAAAGTTTAGATGCCATGACCTTGAAGGGCCCTTTCAGCTCTAGGTCTATGAACCTTTCAGATCTGCTGTTCTTTTATCATTATGGTTGGGTTTCTGTGCCTTGTAAAAGCCCTCTCCTATGAGAAATCCCAACTGGAGGTTGTTTCCTTTTTATTAGAGAAAACCACACTCCCAGTCCAGTATAGAATTAATTCAGATTTGGTTTTTAAACATTTTACTCAAAGTGACTATAAAGGACACATGAAGAAAGATTCTATGTGCATCTAAAGAAAGAACTGATAAATAGAAGTATGTATAGAATAATTTTACATATACATACCTATTTGTGTCTAGTGGTAGCCTCCACCAAAGTGCGGGTTGCGGGGGGGAGGAAAAAAAGAAAAAAATTACATGATAATGTTGTATATTTGAAAGGAATAGCAAGTTGTACATAGTAGATTTGCAGTTTCATGTACAATCATCTTTTTTATTATACTATATTATGGAAATGCTTGTTTTTATTCCATAAATTAAAAAATAAAATTTTAAAAATAATTTTAAAAAGAAGTAAATTAGACTGTGTAATCCTGATGACATATATCTTCTTCCTTTCTCCTCCTGGTTCTTAAAACAGAGCGCCACGATGCCCTCTATGTTGTGGGTGCATTAGATGAAGCTATGGAGTTGCGAGGAATGAGGTATCATCCAATTGATATTGAGACATCAGTGATCAGAGCCCATAAGAGTGTCACAGAATGGTAAGTAGCAAACTGTGGAGCCTGGAACTTGCATTATTATGAACTACAGTGAAAACATTTTTTTTTTCCCACAAGATAGTAGAATGTGGCTGCATGACAGACTATTCATCCCTACTTGGAAAGAGGCAGAGTTTCACAGTGGAGAGAAGAGAGCACCAGACTCCAGTCCCACCTCAGACACTCACAAGCAGTGTGTGATCCTAGACAACTAAAACTCCCCGAGTCTCAGTATTCTCCAATGTCAAATGAGGATGGCATCACCAACTTCACAGGATTGTTAGGATGATCAAACGAGAAAATGCAAACCCGCAAGCCGCTATATAAGTGCCATATGTTGTTATTCCCAAGAAACAAGCCTCTGCTTATCTTCTTGGGAAAAGCTGTTAGATTGGGGTTGGGTAGGGGACAAAGCAGTGTCCTCAGGTTGGATCCATTAAAGGTCAGCACTATTGGCACAAACTCCAGAGGGACAGCATAGTGTAGAGCTGACCTAATGACATGGGGACACACACACACACACACACACACACACACACACACACACACACACACACACTCTGTATGACCCTGGGTAAGTCATTTAATCCCTCAGTGTTCCCCCAGGCAGCTTTGTGAGGCTGTAAATTGTAAAAGAAGTACTAATCTGCCTGGGTGGATGAAAGAAATTCCTCACCCAAATGGTTAGGATTTCCTCACCAAATTTCTTTGGTTTTTCCCTGCACCAAAGAATGTACAGGTCCATTAAAAAAAAAACAAAATAGTTAGGGGAAACCACCCAGCAATGAATTATTCAACTAACAGGCCATGCCATTTTTCATTCTCATTGTTTACTTTGGGCAGAAAGGATGGGTGCCTTAACTTTAGTAATTTGGAGTCAACGCTATCCATTCTATTTAACCTAAAGCTGTTTTTCTTTTTCCTTTCTCTTCGTTTTCATCATGGTGAATGTTCTTTTGGTTCTAGTTTCTTCATTAAGTATCAGTTCATTCAGCTCTTACCATGCATCTCTGAGTCCTTCCTGGTCCTTATTCCTCATAAACACAGTAATACAGGGCATCCCAAAAGACTCAGAGCAGTTTTAAGTTCTTACAAGCTTTTGGGGTGCCTTGAGTTTCATGATATTCACGTATCACAATTTGTTCACGCATTCCTCAGTCACTGGGCTTCTAGTTTTTCACCCCTTTGCTATTAAATATCACTGCTATTAATATTTTGATACACCAGGGTCCTCTTTCATTGGTAAACTGGAGTATCAATCCAGTAGTGGGACCTCTGGATCAAAGGGCATTAACAATTTCGAAACATTCCTTTGATGATTTCCAATTATTTTCCATAACTGTTGGACCACTTCATAGTTTTCCCCGTCTATGATTTAGCATGTTTGTTTTGCTAACACCCCATGGATGTTGAATTCTACCCTTTGTCATCTCTGCCAATTTGATGAATACAAGGTGATCCCTCAGAGCTGATTTCATTGCCTTTTCCCTAACCATTAGTGACTAGGAGCAGTTTCCCAAATGGCTGCAGCAAAAGTACTCTGCCATTGCAAAACACTGGTGGAAGTGAGCCTTGATAGAATGGCTGAGGAAGTATTGCTGGGCCTTCAATTGTAAACCTTTATTTTTCTTGGGGTTAATAACTTAGCAATAAAAAAGTATTCCCAGTTCAAAGTTAATATATCACGCTTTACCTGGAACTAATTTTATTTTTTATTACAGTGAGAACTTCTTGGTAATGTCTTCCAGGAGGCCAGGTTTTGTTAGGTTTTGGAGGAGGTTTTTGGCTTTAGGAAAACATGATACAGAGGATTAAAAAAAAATTACGAGCTGCCACCTGGGGTCTTTTAAAATAAATGGATGAGGTATGTGGGAAAATGTTAAATGAGGGAGAAGGGAGAACATGAGGTCAAAGTTTTGCTGGAGGTAGTTTCAAAGGAAGGCTTACGTGAATTTGACCAAGGACCCTGTTATGCCCCACAAAAAAACAAAAACCCCAATACCTATTTCATACGCTCCCTGTTGTTGTCTGTGCAGGAAAGCAGCTTAACAGGTTACAAGTCCATAATGGAGGCTTGGCCCAGTTAAGTGCTTAAAATATTTACCCTCCCTAGAGGCTGGGGCTTTGGTCTATCTCTAGTCCATTTAATCTGTTGTAAAGTGCCATGTATGCTAGTGGCACTTCATAAATAATAACAGCCATGGTAGATGACTAAGCAGCGGCTTTTCTAATATGTGCATCTGTACTACATGCTCACCAATGCGATTAAGTAGTATATGGGAGGTTAAGAGCTAAGTCAGCCAAGTTTGGTGTGTTTCCCCACGTAGCCCAGGGACTCATATTAGAGCCTGATGATTAAATGGGGGATTGAATTTAATTAGGGATTTCCTCCTTCTCCTCCTCCCCCTGGATCATTTGGCATTGGCTCCAGGATCAACTGTAAAATACTCTGTTTGGCTTTTAAAGCCCTTCCTAACCTGGCCTCTTCTTCCTGTTCCAGTCTTCTTCTGCATATGGTATAGTCTTACCACTTCCAATCTTCCTCTCCTCCACATATGGTGCGATCCAGTGACACTGGCTTCCTTGCTCTTCTGAAAACAAGGCACTCTAAATGTGTGTCCCCTTTGTCTGAAGCTCTCCCTGCTTCCTTCTGCCTCTTAACTTCCTTGGGTTCTTTCAAGTTCAGTTAAAATCTCACTTCTGCAAGACCAGGAAAGTCTAGTCTCCCTTCATGTTAGTGCCATCCTCCCCAAGTTACCTCCACCTCTCCTGTATGACTTTTGCTTATTGTCTCCCCCTTTAGACTGTGAGTCCCTTAAGATCAAGGACTATGATTTTGCCTTTCTTTGTGTCCTCCCTGCTTACCGCCATGCCTGGCATGGAGTAAACTCTTGATAAATGCTTGTTGACTGATCGGCAGGAGCAGGGACACCAAGCTTCTCACTGCGGGAGAATTTAGTAAGTTTGGCCTCTGAAGCACAGGCACCTCCTTGTAGGAGGCAGAGGTGTAGGAGAAAAAAACCTAATGGGAAAACTGACATCTGTCCCAAAGTCATTTTTCACTCTTGAGGAGATCGACACCAAGGAGTACTCACTGCTTCTAGTGGGTGGGCTTATGGTTCATCACCGTTCACGGTTCAGGCAGAGTGTGTGTTTGGCAGAGCACAGTAGCTGGAGTTGTAAGCCCACTCATCTAAAAATGAAAACACTGAAATAAAATCCCCTTAATTATCCAAGTGTTCTTCCCTTCTCTCCCTCCCCTTAGCTTCCTTCTCCTCCCAGGCTCAGGTTCTCTAGTTTTCTTTAAAAAAAAAACATTAAAGGTCAGTCTGGTCACTAGTTTCCTTTTTCCTGTTTCTAAGAAAACATTTTTAACTTGAATTATTCTCTTCCTCCATGTGTTTCTATCCAGTTTTTACAACAGCACCCAGTTCTTCTATGAGGCTCTGCCCCTCTGGTACATGGCACCCCTATGGCCAAGTTATGAAATTATAGCCCATGATTTCTAAGGTTAAGTATAGAAACAACTGATTGTTACTGGTGGTGTGTGTCCAGGACCTACAGAGATTCATCCTTGGGAGAGTGTAGATAGATACCTTAACGTGAGGCTTTAGAAAGATGAAAAAGATTCAAGATTCATCCTGATCTCTCTTCAGAATAAATCTGAGGCCTTGAGGGACAGAGCAAGAGAAGAGGCTTTCTCACCCCTCACCCCGCCCCCCGCCCTGCCCCCGATAACTAGGAAAACCCCAGCAAACTGAACGCCCTCTTCTAACTAGGCCTTTGTCTCCGAGGTCAAATTCACACACACACACACACACGCACGCACGCACGCACGCACGCACGCACGCACACGCACACGCACACACACGCACATCAGTACACCCCCCTAGTGATATCTTTGGTCCTCTTCAAAAACAAAAATGAACAACACATTTTCCATTGACAAATGAGTTGAGAAATCTAGACAATCCCTGACATACCAGCTCATCTCTGAGCAGGCACCCTCAATGTATTATCAGTCAGTCAACATTATTGTTTATTAATATTAATTATTAATATTAATAATGAATATCAAACACTTACTGGGAGTCCACACCTAATGCTAAGTGTCAGAGATATATCTTGGTCCCTGTCATCAAGAAGCTTACATTCTACTGGAGGAGAGAACATTCAGATTACTATGTACAAACAAAATATGTGCAGTGTCAATGGGAGGTTATTATACTGGCAAGAGACTGGGTGGGGAAGACAGGGTGGGCCTCAGATTTTTATAAAACAAACCAAAGAATGATTCTAGCCAATCAAATCCATTTTCAACAGCCAGGTTTTTAAAATTTGCGTAATTTTTCAGTTTCCCTTTTTCCTTTGCTATGAAGATATAGCCAAGAAATAAAGGGACCCATTGCTTCATGAAAAGCCCAGGTATGGGGCAGGTGGCATAGTGGATAGAGTCAGGAGGACCTAAGATCAAATCCCACCTCAGACACTTGACACTTGCTGTATGACCCTGAGCTTAACCCTAATTGCCTCCCCCCAAAAACAACAACAACAACACAAAAAACAAAAACAAAACCACCCATGTATAAATGAACAACTGGTCTTCTTTACAACTGTGAAAGTCAATAAACGCATTAACAGAAATGTGTTTTCTTTCCCTCCCATCTTTCCACCCCTTTGAAAATGAGGCCTTTAAGATCCACACACCATTCCCACTCCCCAGCTGCTAGTGCTTTTCCCCACCTAGGTTGCCTTGTATATATGTTTTTTGTGTGTAAATGTATATGTTTATACACATACACATTTAGAATGTAGCTCATGGGGAGAGGGACTGTTGGCTTTTGTCTTTGTATTCTCAGAGCTTCACACAGTGCCGAGCACATAGAAGGTGCTAAATAAATGCTTGTTCATTGTGCTTGTATACTTGGTTACCCTATGAACATCAGGTACCTGACCATTCAGTTAGAGCCATCATCTGCCCCCGAGAAAGTTCTGTGCTCATTTCCCATCCATCTCTTCCCTTTGTACCGCACTATAGCTATCCCTCTCATTTTTGCTTAGAGGCAATGGTGCCAAGAGGAATATATCAGCTCTGAGGAAGAAACCCCAGTATTCTCACCCCAACAGCCTCACTCACCTTAATTATTCAGCCTAATAGTGATAGCTAAGGAGAGCTAGTTTTTATGTAGAGATTTAAGGTTTGCAAAGTGTTTTCCATGTGTTATCTCACTTGACCCTCACGTCAGCCAACAATCCTGGGAGGTAGGGAATGTTTCAAAGGGCTTTCTGATCTTAAGGGATAGTTTCTGTAAGTTTGGTAGGAATGGATGGTGTTTTGTTGGCGTATAGAACTTCCTAGGAGAAGAAAATCCCTCACCTGATGCTACTCAGCACCCTCTCTACAACTTAAGAGTCTTAGGGTTTCCTAGCCCAGGGTCACATAGTCAGTATGGGTCAGAAGCAGGTTTTCTTGAACCCAAGTTGTCTTGATTTGTGAGCCAGTTATTCATCCCACTAGACCACTATACATCTCCATAACATGGATATTTGTGATTATTTACTCCTGAAATGAATACCCTTTGTGTTCTCATTTACTTGCAAATTTTGTGCAGTCTGCTGATTTTTCAGTTGTAATGGTAAAGAATTAGAAGACCCTTTCATCTAGTGACCCTCCTTTTGGGACCATACTTAAGAGCAGAGCTTCTTAAACTTTTTTCTACTCTGACCCCTTTTTGTGTTTTGGCAGCTTTGGTTGGCGTTGCATGGCATGCGTGAAGTGCACATGCTCTGTATTCAGAACCAAGGCTTCAGTGAAGTTGCATGATGCAATGTGGGGCAAGTGCTGCCAGAAACACCTCGGATTCATTACTCATTTGATTTTTAATTAATTTTTGGTCGTTGTTCATTCAGAAACCTACTATTACCATATGGGGTCAAGACCCATAGTTTAAGAAGTTCTGCTTTGGAGAATGTTGCTTAACCAGAACATTTTTTTCCCCATTAAAATGCAGAACAAGATATCTGTCTTCCTTGAAACTAAGTCAGCAAAGCATAACCTGGAGATTTTATGGCCAAGTTTTATATTGCTTGGGAAAAAAAAAACAGGAGAGAAGATAATTAATACTGCACATTATAAATTTCTGCATTTCAGGGTTTGGTAATTTGATTTTCTCAAGCTATACTTTGCAGGATGATCTCATTTGGGAAGGAAACATAGGGCTAAGTCAGCTTTTTTTCAGTCTCAGATGGCCCAGATCCAAGAGAATTCAGGTTTTATAGGAGTCATCTGGACTGCTCCACCATTTTGGACCTTACCACTGTCCTGGCAGTTGGAATGGTTCCCAGGTGCCATTTTTGTTTGAGCAGGAACCCCTTCTAGAGCCTCCCTGATAAGTGGTCACCCAGCCATTGTTTGAAGACCTCCAGCAAGAGGTGATATGGTGGGCACATATCAGGAGGGACCTGGCTCTGACCCTTAAGATTGATAGGACCTTGAACAAGTCACTGGTCTTCTCCATCAACCCTTTATTCTATAAAGTGATAATAACAGTACTACACCTGCCATGAAGCTCAAATGAGATAATGTGGAAGTGCCTTGTAAAATTGCTCTGTAGCAGAGGTTCTTAAACTTTTGCGGGACCAGGTCCCCTTTAGCAGTCTGTTGAAGCTGATGGACCTTTTCTCAGAATAATAATGTTTTGAAATTCAAAAAATACATAGGGTTTAAAAGAAAACCAGATGGCTAGGTGATACAGTGAATAGAGTGCTAGACCTGGAGTTAAGATGGCCTGAGTTCAAATCCTGCCTTAGAAACTTACTAGCTGTATGACCCTAGGCCAGTCACTTAACCTTTGTTTGCCTCATTTTCTTCATCTGTAAAATCAGGATAACAATAGCACCCACTTCCCAGGGTTGTTGTGAGAATCAACCAGATATTTGTAAAGTGCTTTGCAAACATTAATTGCTGCTAGGTTGTGCCATGGATAGAGTGCTGGGCCTGAAGTTAGGAAGACTCATCTTCCTGAGTTCAAATCTGGCCTTAGACCTTTACTAGCTATGTGATCCTGGGAAACACTTAACCCTGTTTGCCTCAGTTTCCTCATCTGTATAATGAGCTGGAGAAGGAAATTGGCAAACGATTCCAGTATAGAAAATCCCAATGGGGTCTTGGAGAGTCGGACATGTATCAACAATTGCAGACCTTAAATCACTACATAAATGTTAACTAAATACAGACATACCACGCATGCATGTGTGCGTGCGCCGCGCGCGCGCGCACACACACACACACATAAAATAAAGATGTAATTTTTTTCACATTTAAGTAGATAGATTCCCCTGAAATTTATTCAGACCCACCAAAGGGCTCAGGGACAACAGGCTAAGAAGTCTCGTAGGTTTAATGTGAGAATTCATTACACAAAAGAAGAACAAAACCAGAACTCTATCCTAGAAAATTAACTGCCTGAAGCTCATAAAGGTTAAGTGACTTGCCCAGGGTCACACTATACCACATTATATCTCCAAGTGCTATTTAAATACAGGGTATTATTTTTTAGTATTGCCTATAAAAAACCTGTTCTGATGCCTCACTGTGGCAAGGAGGCAAGTTCCATGTGTTCACAGGCTTATAGCTATAGAAGGCCACCAAACTGAATAATGAATTTCATGTTTTTTGCCAGATGACCAGCTTGGCTTATTTTGGCTTATTGTGGCTTATTTCCTTCAAAAGTCACCTCAAAAGCCATGTGAAGAAGCCTTTCTTTATCTTCCCCACTGCTAGTGTAAATTACCTTTGATTTATGCCAGAAAATAAAAAAAAAACTGCTAAACTGTTCATACTCTTTGACCCAGTGACCTATGTACTGGCATCTATACCCACCGAGAAAGTCAAAGACAGAATATTCATAACAGCCTTTCTTCTTGTTGTAATGAAAAAAAGTGGGTGCTCATGGATTGGTGAATGAATGGCTGAACAAACTGGTATATGGATGTAAATGGAATGTTAACTCTGCTATAAGAAAAATATTAAATATGAGGAATTTATAGAAACACAGGAAGACCTGAATTGGAAAGTGAAGAATGCAGAACGAAGAGAAAACTGTTACTACCATCATACAATTTAAAAGAATAGTAAAAGGCAGCTGACCTTGGATTAATTACAGTAACTAATCTTAGTCTGGGAGAACAAATGATGAAGCAGATTTTCTTCCTTTTAGAAGCATGGGGGAGGGGAGCGGGAAGAGTATGGGGGAGAAATGTCCTAAATGCTATCAGATGTGGTTACTTTGTTGGGTGTACTTGACTTTATTTTGTTACTAGGGCGGGGTTCAGTGGGGTGGTATAACAGGAAGTGACCGTGATAAAAAAAACAAAAACAAAAGGTATCTATTATAATTTATATAATATATATACACATATTATTATTATAGAATTTTTTTACCCTACCCCGTCTAGCCCATTAATGATTTGTCTTCTCCCCTCCTAGTGCTGTGTTTACTTGGACAAACTTATTGGTCGTCGTGGTTGAGCTGGATGGATCAGAACAAGAAGCCTTGGACCTCGTTCCCTTAGTTACGAATGTGGTTCTAGAGGAACATTATCTGATTGTAGGCGTAGTGGTGGTGGTGGACATTGGTGTCATTCCTATCAACTCCCGTGGAGAGAAGCAGCGTATGCACCTACGAGATGGATTTTTGGCAGACCAGCTAGATCCAATTTATGTGGCCTACAACATGTAGTCTTGTCCCTTTGGCTTCCATGGACTTTACTAGAGATGTATACATTTTTCTCAGTGTCCACTAAAAATGTGCAGAGAATCGAGGGTGATGCTCATCGGATTGGAACTGTTTCTGTTGTTGTGATGACGATGATGATGACGACGATGATAATGATGACTTTTCGAAGCAGTCACAATTGGCCAGGGAATAAAATGTGAAATGTGTTTCCTTTACCACTAAATTTTTAGCTCAGAAGGACTTTGGGATTACTGCCTTTGGTTTGTTGGAAAAGCCCATTTTAAAACTTTTTTCTTTTTTTTTTCTTTTCTTTTTTTTTTTGGCTTACTGGATAAGTGCTTTCTGCATAAATGTGGCTTTGTACTTTACGTTGAGCTGAAGTAGCAATTTTTAAAAAAAAAATCTGCCCTCTAAATGGGTTCTTTTAGACAATTTTACATAGTGTGACAAAGAATTGTTTTCACTGTTTTAATGTGTCATCAATCTTACCAACGTGGATCTGTAACTAATTGAAGCCATCTTTAGATCCCATTGTTTTAGGAAACCGTGTTGAGGTACGAAAACTTTCCAAATAGCACCTTCCAATTAGAATTTAGCAGCTTTCTTCATCAGAAATGTGCCGAAGGACAAAGGCTAACAAATGGCCTTTGACGTTAGCCTAGAAAGAAGAAATTATAAATAAGGTGTATTTCGGCAATTATCTTGCAGATATCTTTGTACTAACTAAAAAGATGAAATAAGTTAACTTCTTCATATGTAATTATGTACAAAACGTTTAATTTATTTTGATCTCTTTAGAAGTATAAAAGAGAAAACATTCAAGAATATTAAAGTCTTGTAATGTTTGCTAATATAAAAAAGTGTTGTATTATCTCGCGTGGATAGTATCACATCAAATATATATATGAATATAAATTCACTAAGGACAAAAAAGATTTTAAAGTTTAAAATGCAGAACTTGTCACTTGCATGGTGTCCCCGTTCCCCTCCCTCCCCCCACTCGACTGTAGATAATTGAGTGTTAACTCACACAAACTTTCTCTGATGAAAGCAATCGTGGATTGCCAAGTAACCCTGTCTCAAAGTTTCTTCTAGATACCAGATACCAGCAAGTGAAATTTTTGCCATCTCGAAGATGGCGAATTAAAGGCTAAACATGCACTAAAATATTTTTTTTCTTTGCCACAGAGGTAACAATAAACTATATTTGTGCTGGCATGTGCTTACACTTGTTAGACTTTAGGAAGGCAGGTTGGCGAATAGCACTGTTTCCTAGCTGCAAGAATTTGTTGCACAGGTTTTCCCCATCATTTTGTTGGTGTGTTATTTCTTTTTTTCATTGCTGTTATCGTTGTGATATGATAAGGAATGGTTTACATGGTCACTTGCACCAAGCTGGTCTCATTTCTTCCTCCAATGGCCATTGTAGTGGGTAGGCACATTCTCCAAGACAACTTTAAGGAATGGAATTAGATAAATGGTCTTCTCTCCTGCCTGTAACCGAGCTAGTGAGTTTCTCTTCTCCAGGGTCTCTTAGACCAAGGGAAGTTCTTCTAGGAGCTGAACTGCCCTGGTCACCTGTAACAGAGGCCATCAATAGGGAAGAGTCACAAAGCATGCTTCACAGCTGCCTTCATTTTACTACCCATAGACAAATAGATCTTCAGGTCCCACTTCCATTCTTGTCTCCCCTTTCCTTCCTCTGTTTCCCCTCCCCCCTTTTTTATTTTCAGAGCTCATTAGTACATTTCTAAATCAAGATGGCCTGTCTGTGTCTGACCAAGTGAGTCTATCAGCAGCCACCCAAGACTGATTTATTTTATAATTGTCCCAAATAGGCTCCTGTGATAGCTCTCTTGTTACTGGATATGCATGACTGAGATTGTTGCTGGGAAAAATTTAGATCCTTTTTTTTCTTTTTTAAATGACACTTTTAGGCAATGTCTACATTTGACTTTGCAGTATGCATTCAGTAGTGGGCCCTTTGCTAAAAGAAAGTTTTGTTTGACTTCCAAAATCCGAGGTGGATCGTTTTGAGTATTTTTAAAGGCACATTTTTTTTTCTGCATGTACAGTGCATCTCCCATGTCCTCAGGCATTTGCTTTTTAGATCACCATTTTGGACTTCATTGCTGTATTAATATTTCCAAACATATGCTCCAAACACATAATCTGAGAACTTATATAACATCAGGTCCTCTATTTCCTAAGGGGCAAAAAAAATCATAGAAGGAAAAATAAAAAAAGAACCATGTTGTACACATAATCTCCTTGTCCTAAGGGAAAATTGGCTCTAATTTTCAAATATGATCAATTGCAAAACATAATTGTCCAGTGGGGAGTGGGGGAGGGTAACTTGTGAAATTCCACCTCAGTCTCTTTGGCCAAATTTAGCCATCCCTTCCAATGTTACTTTAGCCTTCACCAAATCAACTCTGCGTTCATGGGGGAGGGAGAGGGGAGAAACATGCTGCAATGCAGTTGGGAAAGGAGTTCATAATAATGGTTCTCTTCTGCATCCTGTCATCTGTGGGGTTGAGTTTTCTACTCAAAAGTGATAAAGGACTGAATTTGGAGCAACCTAGTACAAAGCAAAATGGAAGGCAACCCTTTGATACCACCAGATTCAGCAATAAAGAAGGAATGTTCTGTATTTGGAATTGTAATGTAGATAAACCATTCATGAGAATGTATAAAATGTTTGTCTTGTGACCTTGTGCTTTCGAAGTCAGACAAAACCATGTAATCAATTTGCACAAAGAGAGGGTACACAATGAACATTCACATGCACACACACACACACACACACACACCTAATCAAACAGGAGCAGATTCCTCATGGTGCTTGTTTATTTTATATATATATATAAATAAATGAATATATATATATATATATTTAATCCTGCTTGACACTTTACCCAAGGGGAGACTGTCCCTTTTATCAGTTGAATGTTAGCAGCGTTATTTCATAGAGTGTGGTGATTGGTTAGAGCAGTTCATATACTCAACCAATCACAGTTTCAAACAAAGTTTTTATGTGCAAAGGACAGCAAACCTTCTTGTATGTTAAACCACCAGTACGCTTTGTACATCTGTGATAACGCCTGTTTTATATTCAAATGAACAAATAAAAGCTTTTTTTTGTTGCTCTGAAAATAGTTTCTTAATGGGTTCCCCTGGGGGACAAACAGAAATATACTCAGAAGCAGCTGAGCACTCTTTAAAGCACAAGGACATGGCCCTCTGCACCACCCCCATTGTCTCGTGTCATTTATCCAGCTAATTGCCTAAGTGATAGTACATTTCCATTGGCTGTCCCCCAATGCATGGAATGCCCCCCGTCCCCATTGCCACCGCCTGGCTGCCTTCAAGTCCCAGCTAAAACCCCACCTTCTACAGGAAGCCTTTCCCATCCCCCTTATTTCTAATACCTTTCCTTTATTGATAACCTCAAATGTATCCTGTATATAGCTTGTTTCTACATAATTGTTTGCATGTTGTCTCTCCCATCAGACTGTGACCTTCCTCAGTGCGGAGACTTTTGCCTTTCTTTGTATTTCCGGCACTTAGCACAAAGCCTAGCACATAATAGGCAATTAATAATGTTTATTAACTGACCTAGTATAGAAGATTATAATAATTATATGGTAATATTTATATAGTACTTTGAGGCTTACAAAGCACTTTACCCAGAGTATCTCATTTGAGATGCCCCCCAACAACCCCATGAATTAGGTACTATTGTTACCTCCATTTTACAAATGAAGAAACTGAGACTCAATCAACAAACATTTACTAAGTACCTATAATACCAAGCACTATTGGGCAGTAGAGAGAGATGAAATGATTCCTGTTCTCAGGGAGTTTGCATTCTAGAAAGGGAGACAAGTACTCAAGTTGCAGGAATTGCCCTGTGTCAGAGTCAGAATTTGAAATTAAATTTTCTCCACTGCCAAGTCTAGCACACTCTCCACCAGGTCAGGCAGCTTTGCACACTTTAAGCAAGTTTTACATCCTAGGGTAGACACTTGTTGCTTTGAACAACTTAGCATGGCAACAAATGCTTTTGTTTTCCTCCCTCCTACCCTTTGAAATGAAGTTAAACATATGTATTAATCTTATGCATTTTTTCTGAAAACATAACAAAGCACCAGACCCTTACTAACACTTTGTGAATAGCAGAAGCAAGCATAAAGACTGGGCTAGGTGGTGCAGTGGATAAAGTGCCAGGCCTGGAGTCAGGAAAACTTGTCTTCCTGAGTTCAAATCTGGCCCCAGACACTTACTAGCTGTTTGACCCTGGGCAAGTCACTTCATCCTGTTTGCCTCAGTTTCCTCATCTGTAAAATGAGCTGGCAAAGGAGATGGTAAACCACTCCAGTGTCCCTGCCGAGAAAACCACAAATGGATTCATGAAGAGTCAGGCACAACTGAACAAAAACAAACTGAAAGCACCTTCTCAGGGTCTGGCAATTTCATACGTCCTGTTGCAGGAGACCTGTGATACCTCAGGAAATAGTCTGCTCGTTACTGCAACCGAATTGACTTGATTCACTCGAGAGTTAAAAGCCACATCCTTTGCTCCAGATCTGGGGCCTCATTATGGTTTTTTCTTTGGGGAAGTAGTAGAGTGTTCATCACCCATAGGGCCCCCTGTTATGAAAAGAGTTCAGGCTTGTTGGATCATTTGAAAGTCAACAGAACTCAAAGCTGACGGGCCGGAAACCACAAGGTTTGATCTAAAAACATTTCCCCCCCACCTTAACTTCCCTCCTTACCTTAGTTCTCTCCCCATCCTCAGCCAAATCTAGATTGACTTAAATCAGTCCTAGAACATCCCTAGGGGTTGATACATTGCCCAGGAAGATACTAGCTCCAATAAGCAACTTTGTGTTTAGACGTAGACTCCTGACCCAATGCAGACCAACAGACCAGTGTAGATCATAATGCAGACTAGTCTGAAAGTCTAAGCAGACACACAGGTGGAAAGTTACAACTCCATGCCTGGAATTTCTGACCTGCTCTGGAAGTGGGTAACAGATACCCATCCATGCTAGTCAAATCAAGTCAACCAGCATTTTTTGAAGTGCCTACTATGTGTTGGGAACTATGCTAAGTACTAGATAGTCTAGGTGTCAAGAAGATAACAAAGGAAGGAAAGACTGCCTTAGGTAACCAAAGTTATCCTTCCCTAAGACAAATACCATGCATGGATGCCCATTTCCTGTTGGCCATTCTCACATTCTTGTCTCCCTCTCATTATCTGTGTAATCCTAGATAAGTCAGGTCTCCAATTTAACTAATAACCATCCAACATACCTCATAAGGAGGAATTATGGAAATTTCTCAAACTATCTTGAAACGGTATAAAGTAAAGGCATCAAACTCTTGGCAACTCTGCAGTGTAGCCAGAATCATATTAAAATGTAATGAGGGGGGCAGCTAGGTGGCACAGTGAATAGAACACTAGCTCTGGCATCAGGAGGATCTGAGTTCAAATCTGACCTCAGACACTTGAGACGTACTAGCTGTGTGACCTTGGGCAAGTTACTTAACCCCAATTGCCTTGCCTTCTCCCCTCCAAAAAATATTATTGGGAAATATCAAAGAAATAAATGAAAATACAATAAAACAGATAACATTAAAATTTTAAACTAAGTCAACATGTGGCCCCAAGGACCCCGACCTAAAGACTAGTAGCTTCTATTTCTTTGAGTTTGACACCACTGGAATAAAGCATTCTGTAAGTGTAAAATATGATTATTATTCATGCTAATTTAGGCCAGAAAAGACAGCGATCTACCAAAGTGCTGAACCCCTACTAAGCTCCAGCTGTATGGAAGTCTTTGTGAATTCATTAAGATTCGGAGGGTTGACACCTGAGAGAGGAGCGATTAGGCTACTCAAACATCTGCTTTTTCACTATCAAGAGGAAATCCAGGGTTTGTAGCCTTACCTGGGCTCAAGAAATTATTTCTAGAGGTAGAAATTTATTACTTGATGTATTACTCCCACAAACGCCAGGCTTGTCCCCCATTTTCCACATTTGTTTCCCACCCTTACCTTTTGTCTCCCACAGATGTGCTCATGTCTTGGAGAGCTGGACTGGGATCCCAGATGGTTGCCCTTTTTGGTGTAGAGGTATTCTGGGGAATATAGCTTAATTCTGACTTAGTAAAACTAGGTTCAATCTGTTGGAAACTGGCTCAAGTCAAGTGGATTCTCTTGGGCTAGAATAACCTGGTTTTATTTTTCAGTCTTGAAGACATTGACCATGAGATGAAGTCATCAGAACCACCCATGGCTGAGAAACTTATTTTGACATCTTGGCATACTGCTGTGGGAACTGCCCAGGATTCGGTTAGAGGACCTAAGTTTAAGTCCTGATTTTGAATTGACCTGCTTGTTTTGGGTAAGTGACCCTACCACTCTGTCCCTCAGTTTCCTCATTTGTAAAATGTGGCAGTGCAACTAGATGAATTTAAGGTCTCTTCCAAATCTAAATATATGATCCTGTGGTCCAGGTCACCTTATGGTCATTCATGAAAAATGGAACATACCAGTCCTATCTTGGTGTGGCCAATTCACCTCGTAGGGTAAAGAATGGGCACCTTAGGTCCAAGGTAATAATAATAGGAAGAGAAGTCAATGAGGAAGATCACCTGTAGCACGTCAAAGATTTGGGAGCTTTGAGTGGCAGAGGATATTAGATTTGAAGTCATATAGATATGAGCTCAGATTCAACCTCCAGTATCTGGACTCTACTGAATTAAATTCAGTGAGCCTGGGCAGGTCACTTCAATGCTCTGAGGCTCAATTTTCTTATCTAAATGGAGATAATCACACTTGAAGTACCTCTCTCATAGGGTTGGTGTGAGGTTCAAATGAAATGTCTGTTAAGTGTTTTTGCACAACTTAAAGTCCTACAGGAATATTGGGGAAACATTATACTTGGAGTCGCAGGACCTGAGTTTGACTTTATCTTTGCTATTTGCTACCTATATGACCTCAGCTAATTCCCTTTATTTTTTTGGGCATCAGTTTCCCTGCCTGTAAATTGAAGAGGTTGGACTGCATGACCTTTAGGGTCCCTATTAGCTCTACATCTTTATGGTTGGGAATGGATGGGTATGTGATTTCTTTATTTTTAAAAAATATGTATAAATAATAATAAATAAATATTGAAATATAGCACTCACCCTTCCTCTGCAACAAAATGATGTCTTCTTAATTTATACTGTAGACCTGAACTTTCATCATTATATCAGTCCCCTATTTCCAGATTCCTAGAAGATATCTTTATTTGGATACCTCTCAAACTTAACATGTCCAATGAGAGAAATGATTATTAAATAACCAATTGTTAATATTGGGGAGATCCAAGATTTTTTTCCCTTCCTATTTCTACTAGGTCAAATCAGCCTCTGAAGAATAGGGCTGATTTAACATTCTTTTCAATCTTATTCAGACCCCACCCAACTGGAGAAGTCCACTGTGTCCTACTCAGGCTTGGGGTAGGGTGGAGGGGTAGATCCTTTGTCTAGATTGCCCAGGCTGGGGGTGGTCTGGGAGTAAGAATGACACAATCAAAGTCTCCCAGCCCTCATTAGAATAGGTCTACCTCTCATAATATTTTTTTCTCATTAACTGTTAACCAGAGTTGATTGCCACCTGTTGGGAACACCCACTCTTCTAGGGGCATATAAGCAGTCAAGAGGCCACCATGATCCAGCTTTGGTTTATGAGAGATGGCCAAATGACCATTTTTAAATTAATTATTCACTAGTCATAAATTGATAATATTATTAATTACCCAGAAATTATGTCTCCTGAAGATTTTATGTGTCATAGCAAAAAGGATGTGCTCTTCCCTTGACCCCCAAATCAACTTCCCTTCATAATTACCTTATTTCTATCTATTGATACTACCATCTTTACAGAATCTCAGACTAGAAACCTTGGCTGACTCTTCTACTTAGTCTGTGACTGATATGTCAGGAAGTTCTATGGGGTTTTAAAAAAAGTCTGCCACACATTATTTGTGGGGAAACCAGTCTCCTCTTCCACTCCTCTGTGTGAGAGAAGGAGAAAGCAGGTTTAGAATAGAGATGCTGTGCTCCTCTTGGGACTGTAAAGGAAGCATTTAGAGATGAAGCAGTCAATCCTACTGCTCCTGCGGAGTAACAGAAAGATTCCCTTTCATTTCTCTCTGACCTCCATTCCTGACTCTCTCCACATACCACAGCAGCCTTCTCACCCTGAAAGTTCACCCTGCCCTTGTGGCCCCTTACTCCAATTGGACAATTCCTTGCAGAATCTACATTTTAAGGAAAGTGGCCTGGCTAAGCCACTCTCCAGCCATTCCTCTCCAGGCTCTCCTCCTGACTCTGGATTTCTCCATCATCTCCCATGCCCCTATCCATTATACTTCCTCTCCCCTTCCCCATTTTTTTAGCTTCCTTTGGTTTATGTCTCCACCCATGAGAGAGGACAGAGGTTGTCTTTCTGCTTGCATTTAGTGTAGTACCTGGCACACAGGAAGAATTTAATGAACGTTTGTTGATTTGGCTTAACTTCAGCCCTCTTCTTTGCACTGCTTTCTTGTTGTTGTTCACTTGTTTCAGTCATGTCCAACTCATCATGACCCCATTGGGGTCCAGAGATAATGGAATTGTTTGCCATTTTCTTCTCTGGCTCATTTTAGCGATGAGAAACTGAGGCAAACAGGATTAAATGACTTGCCCAGGGTCACACAGCTAGTGTCTGAGATCAGATTTGAACTCTGGAAGATGAGTCTTCCTGACTTTAGGCCCTGTGCTCTATGCACAGGGCCACCTCACTGCCTTCTTTGCATTGCTAAATCATGCCTAATCATGTCTCAGAGAACTGGGCTGGGATCTCAGATGGTTCCCCTCTTTCGTGATGAATTATTCTGAAGGATATAGCTTAAG